>NC_090930.1:491367812-491668593 GCF_040938575.1 Ambystoma mexicanum | reverse complement strand
TTTTTATTGGTACACACGCTGGAATGCACAGAATGTGTCCCCACCCTTGACCAAGCGAAACTTAAAATATCCAAATTCAGCCTCGTAAATTAGTGCAGGAATGACCATTGCTTTACAAAATGTAATGCACGGAACTATTGTACACTTTTCATATTTGTATTTAATTTTTTTCATCTGTGCAGTTTTGGGTCCATTTCTTTTAATTTAGATTTCAGGGTACCTTTGTATTGTAAAGTGAAACCTACATATTTCCACGTCGTAACTTTTTCTAAGGGCTCTTTAGCAAGAAACCATGTGTATCATGGTTGGATTCCCATTGCCCAAAGTAATTAGAATTTTTGTTTTCCGGGCATCCATTTCTAGATCCAGATATCTGGTGAATGCTTCAAAATGGTCAAGGGAACACTGTAGTCCAACTGGTGTCTGGTCTAGCAATATAGAGTCGTCCACATAAGCCAGGTGTTTGACTTATCTTTCTCCCAGTCACAGAGGGAATGACTTGACAGCCTTTAAAGCCATGGACACATCCGCCATATGCAGGTTAAACAGGGAGGGTGCCAACACACAACCCTCCTCATGACCTTGTACGTTAAAATAGGTGTAGCAAGCAAACCATCCCTGTTAATCTAATTTGCACGAACGTATTTTCATGCAGTGAAATTAATATATCTAATATGGAGTATGGGCATCCACATACTCACATTTTCTCCCACATCTTTCTCCTATAGGCTCTATCAAAAGCCATCATCAGATCTATCAGTGCAATATATATTTGTTCTTTCTTTAGAAGGGCTCGCTGTTGTATTAGATAGATAATAAATAATAAATCCAATCATGGAAGTGCCCATGAAAACCTGACTGGTAAGAGTCTATGTGGCCGGTTAGTTCCGCCCAATCATTCAACTTTTTTAACAAAGTGTACGCAAATAGTTTGGTAGTGACGTTTCAATAAGGCGATGCGCCGATTACTGGCTGGGTCTTTCTGATTGCTCTTTTTATGAATGGGAACGACTATCGCTGCACTCAATGTAATGGGGAATGTTTTCAGAGTCACAATATGCTTAAAAAATACAGATAGTATTGCAGCCTACATGTCTGTGTCCCCCGCCAGTGTTATATTTACCAGACCGTTGGGCCCCAGGGCATGGGATTTATTGGATTTCTTTATTAGCCAAGCCACCTCCTCTTCTTCTATATCCAACAACCAAGCACTAGATGGATCCTTTGTATATCTGTCCCTTGTAAGATGGGGCATAGCATATACTTGTGAGTAGTGCAGTTGACAGGACGTTTTAGGGATAGTGTTAGACAGAGGGTTTGTCTATCTGGTTTCCATGAGCATTTATCAACACCCAAAAGTTGTTATTTTGTTTATTGGTTAGAATGTTTAGAATTTTTTCCGAGTCCTGTTTTAAGTTTTAATCCATTTTTATAGTTTTGTTTCTTTTTGTTGATCTGAGACTTCATTTCTAAGCCCTCCAGCGATTTCTATTCTCCGACATTTAATTCTCTCCACAACCTCTGTGTCGTAGACATGATTTCTATCTCAAGTAGTGTTGGAAGTATAAAAAATGCTTCTTCTTGCGTTTTTATCCACCTCTTTTCTGACCAAAACTCCAAATTCATGGGGGTGGAGTAGTGCATATACATCTTCTGTATTTGAATTAATTATTATATTGTGCACCCTTTTATTAAAGCGCGTTATTGTGTGCTCATTCCAATTTATTCGAATAGAGCGTGCCTTTATAAGTAGGTTACTGTTTATGAGAGCGACTGAAATGTGATCCATATTCAAATTAATGGAATCTTATTTGAGAGTGTCTCTGGCTAGAGAATCTAACACTTCAAAGGATGTACATCTTTTAAAGAAGCAAGGCCAGGCAAATACATACTCTATTATAGAAGTGGACTTTCTATTTCACCATTTGTATCTGTCAGGAACGTCCGGAGTGATGTTCCCATTACATCTGGCCAGATCCCAAGTTTGTATCAATGTATTACACCACCTGCTTCTTGCCGATGGATCCTTAGAAACTTCATCATCCTTATCACTCCTCTATCACAAAATTACAATTCATATCACCAGTGATTAAAACCTTGGTGGGGTATGTTTCATGCCAGTCTGCAGGCATGTCACCTATGCTTTTAAAAAAAGGTACGGACTGACCCCTGTTAGGGTGGCAGTACATGTTCACTAACAGCGAGACGTTTTCTTTCCTTACCCCCTCGTCTGCCCATGTGGGTCTAAGGTTTAAGATGTCATTATGAGGCAAGTCTAATTGCTGGCACTTCATACTGAGATGTTTACGAATTGCCACATGCCCTTCGTAGCAGGAATATGATACAGGTTAAAACCTTCCATCACAGGACATTCCATTAACCATGTTTCTTGTATAGAAATGATATCAAATTTGGTAAGACTACGTACATGAGATGAACTGTTAAATAAAAGTGTAGCCCCAGGAATTACACGTTGACATGTTTAAAGCAGAGCAGTCTTTCTTTCAGCAAGTTGATGGCTTGATTTTCCTGGTCATGAGAGCCATTGCCACCCAGACCCAGTCTTGGCTTTCCCTTTGCTATTCCAAGTTATTTAAGTCTTGCATGAATACCATACGCTGACCAGTTGTCTCAGTAGGGCAGCAGATCTTCAAATGTCCTACTTGCTTGACCAGGTTGGTATTTAGGGTTGTTTTACTCTGCTTACTATCTGCCATTGAACTTAATTTTCCATTATTATATATATCCGATTCTAATGTGGTAATCGCAGGAGCCTGTTCCAGGATGAGAACAGATGGAAGAGATATGTTTACCAAACCAATTCCCTCATCTAGTGGGAAGTTCACTAGCTCAATATCTTTAGGATATTACTACGGTTCACACTGGAGAATTCGATATGAATCTACTTTCCAAGCTCAAGGTATACTGCTTGGTTAAGGTCATGTCAGTATCCTGAAATCTGGAATGCTGATGATTAGCCCCTGTACCATCGCAGGTTACTGTATCTGTGGCCCTCTGTTTTATCTCATCCACGCACCACTTGCTATTTTCACAATCTTTTGTTGCCATCATCTTGCGCCATTTTCCTTCCAAAGTAGTGAAGTGTGGCGATTCGATTTCATCTTCCCTAACCGATTGGATTTTGGTGGTAATCAGAGAGTCGTTTGACTCCATACATCCCTCTGAATATGTCGAAATGTCAGACATGTTTGTAGTACTCTCTTGTATAGTCTCTTTTTTCCATGAAATTGTCTGCCCTCTTTCTTCACTCTATTCAAGGAGGGGACATTCCAGACTTTAAAGGGTTGCATCGTTGGAGTTTTAAATGTCGTTTTTCCCCTAGTCTTGCCACAGGTCCTTTAATTTTGGCTGAGCGAATTTAGATGCCTGTGACAGACCCTTTTCTTGTTGTACCTCTGTTTCCACATTACTATTGTTGGACTGTTTTTTGTCCATTTGGGATTTTTTCTCCAGCATTTATCCTTGCATACATATTTGTTTATATTTTTAACCTTTTGCTTTTTCCTTCCTTTGTTCTTGTATGTTGTTATGGAGTGATTCCACAGATAAGTTCAAACAGTCCCTCTGACTAAGGCTGTTTTGCTCGACTTCATTTACAGTCATTGCCTGTTCGTTCGGGGCATCTTAAGGACTCATATACAGAACTTTCCTCTGGTGGATGGTCCAAAGAACAAGGCCAAAAGTGATTCTCTTGTTTTGAACAATATGTATCCCTCCATGTTTGTGTTCATTATATGTAAAATAGACTTCTGTTCTCTGAAATTGCTCTGTATATTGCTGTATATTGTCATATAATAGAACTAAATAGTTAAAGACAAAGATCAGCGCAAATAATGAAGAATGGGACATATGTGATTATTGTCAGCAAAGTCTTGCAGCTCGGGTGGCGATGGGCCATCTTGGGAGGGATAATATGCAAAGAAGGAAGGGTCCAGAGATTTAGAATTGTTACAAAAGAGTGATGGTGATCTGGCCAGTAGGTCTGTATAACCTAAAATACTGTGACTTTGGCATCAGCCATGTACACCACAGACTCTCAACACCCTTACATTCAGTTTCGTGGAGAGCAGCAAAAATCCGTCCTCAGGGAACATGAAGCTCAGCGCCATAGACACAACATTCCAACAGTCAGCCAATGTCCACCATCAGTTTATAAAATTATGTGTAGCCAGTAGGATTAGTAGTTATCCTTCAGCTGTTAAACACTCTGCGGATGGGGACAGGGGTATTGGCTATATGCACATTAGAAGACAACCTCACGTCCCACAAAAACACCCTTGACAACTCAACACACATATACACAATTAGTTCCAAGGCCATTGACACTGCCTTTTGCATCCTTGTGCTCATGAGAACTATTAGAGAGCAAATATTCCATTTGCAAGCAAGAAAAGATTTTGTGGAAATCACATGAGACACACTCACAACTGCTTTAATGCTTACCTCTTACAAAGTATCTTTACTCGGTCCTGAAAGACAGGCCAAATTGACCCACTGCTGAAAGCCCCAACCTCACCTCAAATGATTGGCCAACTAGTGCCCTTTCACCCATCTCTCTTTCATTGGTAAGGTCAATGAGAAAACAGTCACTCTCCAGCAACAAGAAAGGATCCCAGAACCTCCTTCAGAAATACCTATGTGACATCTGAGCCAGGAGCAGGACTTGTGCTTTGACTCCACCTCTCCACTTCTTTCAATATGGTCAGTCACAATACAGCTAAAACATTTTGGCGTTCTGCATGGGCTTTGATGAAGCTGTCATGTGATGATTTGCATCCTAACTAGCGAGCAAACTCCACCTCGACCAGATGGAAACCAACAAATCCTTCAGCGCCCCCTTAACCTGTGGAGTTCCACAGTGCTCTATCATCTCCACAGTTCCCGACAGTCACCACATGGATTCTTTGGGGGACTCCTCAACGACCATGACATCAGGAATGACCAATATGCTGATGGCGCTCAGCCCTACCTGTAGGTCAACTGTGTCGACAGCATTGACGGACTGAATGTCTGCCTCTCCTTCATTCAAGTCTGTATGTCAAGTAATTAGCTGAAGCTGAATTCCATGATAACTAAATTCATTCTCCGAAATGTGGCTAAGTGCTCCCAAGTATAAAGTTTGCTTAAAAATAATTAATTTAACAAGAGCGCAGTAGGTGAATCTAAGCCTCTCCAAGGCACAATGAGCCAGGGCTCCACATCTGGATTAGCCCAAGTTACCTAGGGTGAAATACCACGTTTTAAAAATGTAACAGGAGTATGGGTGCCCCACTACTGAGAATGAACATGGCTGAAATAACCTGTTCAATGGAATTTCTTCCAATCAGCAGGCTCTACAACCACGTTTTACCTCACTGACCCTTCACGTAGGTGAACAATCCATTTGCATATCAATTTGGTCCCACCCTGTGCTCACTCTACGTTAGAGAGGCTCAGAGACGATGTGTTTTTATTAATCACATTTCTTTATTTTTTGATTTTTCTATTTTTTATATATGTTTCAGTGAAAAAGAACTTTTCACCTACATTTATGATTATACCATTCACATTTTTCAATACAACAATAAATCCATACAATAATGTATGCAGTACATTTAATATCATCAAGCCAGAATACAAATCATTGTCCAATTAATTATCCTAAAAACCATAAAGATTATTACCAAAACCTAAACATACTAAAATAGTATAAAAGCCCCAAATGGCAAATAGTTTTATAGTCATTTCTGCATTCTCATACTGGTCAAAATATCTTATACCAGCACCATCCTTCAATTACTTCCTATTCTCAAGTTGTGAAAAAATGGCTTGCCACATCCTATAAAGTGCAATGTTGAGGTGGCTGGTTTCAGCCATGAGACATGTTCTCCAGAAGGGCTACGTTTTTATTTCATTAGACTCATGTTCAAATTCACCTAATATGCCATATAATAATGGCCCATAGGTTTGAATTGAGTCAGCACATATCTGTTTTTCTCCTCGATTAACCTGTTATTACCCATCCTGCAGTTTCTCTCTTCCTTAAAGACACCCATTCTAGGACTCATTACTGAAAGAGTCTGCAGTTGATTAAATCGCAGATGCATTGAGAACCCTCTCAATGCCGGTGCAGGGGCCCTCATCATATACTTTGGGGCAGTGGGGCAAAAAATATCCCTACATGTTTTTAAGCTGGCTAAATGTTCATGATTGCATACTAAGGCCCAGAGTTTAAGTTTCTGAGTGAATTCCTTGCTCATTGCATGAAGGTCGTCCTCCCTCCCGGTTCGGAGTTCATCCGATTTCCCCAAATAACAGAGGGCAAATGGGATACTTCTTGGCTTTTATATAGAGAAAGCCCTGCTGTAGATGCATGTGGCCAGTCAAAGAGGTTAGTCCCAGCTCTAACCTTATGGCCTCAATCGGGACACAATGAATCAAATATAACTGGTGTAATTTATTTTTGTGCAAGTATTTCTTACCATTTTTTTTACCACAGAATGCGGTGAATACGAGCCACCCCCCTACTGCCTGTTCTCATTGTCAACCCCACCTCCACCAAAATTCTCTTACTCCAATCCACCATCTATATTTTGGTGGTAACAAAATTGTAAAAATAAAATGGAGCAAAAGAACGTTCGACCAGTTGGGAGTAATAGACCTTATACCAAAAATAAGTCAGGGTTGGCTCTGATATTTATTTGTTGATTTATTTATTGTGCATTTGTAAGGCGCTTATACAGCTTTTGTGTTTCAAAGCACCCACAGGGCAACAGGGAGGGAACAAGGATTAAAAAACAGTATTCAGAATGTGCAAGTGCAGAGAGAGGAGAAGGGAAGAGGGAGTGGGGGGTAAGTGCTAGGAGTTGCCAGTGTTCGTGAGTGAGCGGCAGATGTAAGTGCCCAGTGGAGGAAGTGCTAGGGAGAGGTCAGCTGCCAATAAATAGGTAAGTGCAGGCCTACAGTGGAATAGGCCAGTGCGTGCCAAGGCAAGTGCTGGGAGCGGGCAGAGGCTGAAGGTGATTAGGTGTGGGAGGACAAGGCCCAGAGCCCATAGGGACACATTAGGGCCCAGGTCACCAATCACAGCAACTCTGGGATTAGCATAAGAGGAAGGAAGGGAAGGAGGAGGTAAATAGGAAAGTCTTGAGGAGCTTCCAGAATTTGAGGAGATCTGGCCCAAAATGAAGAGGAAGAGGGAGGCTGTTCCATAAGAGGGAGTCATCTGAGGAGAGAGATCGTCCACCCGCCTCCTATTTAGCAAAGCACTTGGCATACAGAGAGTTGGTACTGGAGGAACGTAAAGATATAGAGGGAGAGTATTTAGTAAGAGCAAGTTGTAGACAGCCCCATGGATGATGCAGAGGGATTTGAATTTGATCCTTGCAGCAACAGGGAGCCACTGGAGAGTTTTTAGGGCTGGAGAGATGTTGTCGCTGGGCATGAAACCAAGGATACGTCTTGCTGCCCTATTCTGGATTAGCTGGAGGGGTCGTAGAGAGTAAGAAGGTAGATTCAGGAAAAGCCTATAGAAGTAGTCTAGACTAGAGAGAACCAGAGCTCTGGACACATTGAACTTCTGGGGGAAAAATGAGAAAAGGGATAATTCCTTTGAGAAGGAAGAGTTGAAAGTGGGACTTCTTGGCAAGGTCCTGAATGTGAGGGAGGAAGGAGAGAGAGGAGTCGAAGATGACGCCAAGGTTTCTGGCTTTGGATGAAGGAGATGGGGGACGGCCCATAGAAGATGGCCAGAGTGAGGGGAATAAACATCTATCTGTATGTTTCCTCTAAAACAACATTTTCATTTATACAGGAAAAAGAACCGAATCTTATGCAACTCAGGATAGCAAAAACTCTTAATCCCTCATTCATACTTCCATAAATAAAACCATACTGGCCATAGCCATACATCGTGTAGCATCACATAAATCCTACACCACTCTTCACAAATCACTATTCCATATCTGTTTTTTCTGACCCTGTCCTTATTACCAGTGCCACATGTAGTTTGTTTTATAATTTTCAAACAATTCGTATAATTGTTGACAAGTGTTTCGGTCTCTTTAGACAAACAATGATGTCCTTTCTTTTTTTAGACCTTCCTCAGGACGTAACGCAAAATCAAGCTTTCTTGCTCCACTCACGGACTGGAGTAAGCCATACACAATCTAAAAGACATATATATAAAATAAAACCTATCAGGGTTTTGTGTCATTCCCATTTCTTTAAATAATGACTGATATTGTCACATATACACTTCTAGACAATAAGTACATCGACATCATACTCACCCCGTGTATCAACTCCAGGGATGTAGATAGATGTGGTGGAATAAATCCTTCAACATGATCCCAATATCCTAATACACAAGGTCCTGGAAATTAAAACATGGACATGGAAAACATTGATAATTATCTAACTAGCCCATGCGTACTGATTGGTAATGAATGAAAATCACTCAACCAAAGTACTCATAATTGTGCAGCTCTGTCAATAATTTCTCTCTGGGGTGTATATATTTGTCAGTATATGCTGAGGTTTTTCGGAAACTGTTTGTATTAATGATGCCGTCTTTGTAAAAGCTTCTACCGACAAAATTAAGATCATACACAAAATAATTATATATGAGGAGTATATACTAGTTTCTATGGATGTGGAATCCCTGTACACAGCAATTCCACAAGTGGAGTGGCTACAAGTTTTGGGCGAGTATTTGGCCAAATGCATCAGACCGCATTTACCACCAACAGGTTTCGTGCAGGAGTGTATTCTTTTAGCAATGACGGAAAACTTTTTTCTCTTTAAAAATCATTTGTATATACAAGAGAAGGAGGTGAGCATGGGGGCAACCTTTGCCCCCGACGTGGCAAATTTGTACATGGCTGACTATGAGAACAAATATATACTAGGGGCCAATAACTTCCTAGAATGTCATCCGCCACACGGCACACACCTTCGGGCGTGGAAGAGATACATTGATGATATTTTCCTCATTTGGAGGGGCTCAGTAACATCTCTGGTAGAATTTCATAAATGGTTCAACACCTGTGATACCAATATCAAGTTCACTATTGAATACAGTCACCGGCAGGTAAGTTTCCTCGACCTCATGATAAAGAATTCCGGCAATAAGTTGATCACTACCCTTTTCAAGAAGCCTACTGACAAAAACTCTGTCTTACACTTTAATAGTTTTCATCCGGCCAGTTTACGCCAAAGTTTGCCTTATGGCCAATTTTTACGTATTAGGCATAATTGTACAGAGAAAGATGAATTCAGAACATATGCAGAACACCTAAAGGGAGGTTGGGTGAGCAAGGTTACCCCAGAAGATTAGTTAAATAGCATCTGAAGAGAGCAGAGAACACTGCCCGGATATTTGTTTGACCACCCGAGAAAAACGGGAGAATGACCATTTAGTCTGTGTTACTACAACCCAATCAGTGGTGATCTCAAGAAGATTATCAATATACATTGGAACCTGGTGAAGCAACCCGGGACCCTATAAAAAAAAAAACTATGTTTGCCTTCAGAAGGAACCAGAATTTAAGACAGAAACTGGTTCACACCTGCAAGGAATAAAAAAAAGATCAATCGGTTCTGAATCGATGGGGACTGCTGCCCGTCATTGGTCACCACAAATGTGGGAGATGTGTGGCCTGTCCACTAACAGAGACGAGACGTGAGTTTCGATATGGCACCACTATTTGGACAATGAAAGATCACACAAACTTCCTTACCAAAAACGTGATTTATGTGATTAGGTGTCCGTGCCAACTGTTATATGTGGGTAAAACCACTACAGAAGTAAGACTGCGCATCTCAGAACATAGAAGCTGTATACGCAATAATGTGGCAGACAAACCTTTGGTTGAGCATTTTAGTAAGTATAAACATAAAGACACAGACCTGAAGTGGTTTGTTCTCCAACATGTGAAGGTTAATATGAGGGGTGGCGATATAGGAACTCTACTCCATCGTATCGAACAACAGTGGATACATACTTCGGACACAGTTAAGCAAGGTCTGAACGTTTCAGTTGAATGGAACGCTTTGGTCACTAGGAAATTAAACAACTGTAATCATCATGATCTTTGATATGTAATAAGGACAGGGTCAGAAAAAACAGATACAGAATAGTGATTTGTGAAGAGTGGTGTAGGATTTATTTGATGCTACACTATGTATAGTAGGCCAGTATGGTTTTATTTATGGAAGTATGAATGAGGGATTGAGAGTTTTTGCTAGCCTGAGTTGCATAAGATTTGGTTCTTTTTCCTGTATAAATGAAAATGTTGTTTTAGAGGAAACATACAGATAGATGTTCATTTACTTGTGATTTATTTAATACATGTTGTATTGATTTAAACAGTGAGTTGTGTCATCTGGTCCAACCCCATTTATTTTGCTATGTATCCTACCTGCAGGACCAGGGTTTCTATAGCAGGTATATCCCCTTTATATAGATACAGGGGGGGCGAAGGTGGATGCAATGGTAGCAGCTGGCACTTGTTTATCAGATGGGTTTTCGTGAAAGAGGTTGGCAGGGCTGGAGGCGGTGCGGTCAGAGGGCTGGGAGGACCCAGCTGGGAGGAGAGAAGAGAGTGGTCTGACCGGGAGAGAGGGGTGATCAGTGGGGAGGAGAGTGAAAGATCATAGTGGGTGAGGGCATCAAGAGTGTATCCAGCCAAGTGGGTTGGACCAGAAGGGAGAATGGAGAGGGAGAGCGAGGAGCAAAGGTCATGGAAGAGAGTGGATGCTATGATAGAAGAGTTGAGATGGATGTTGAAATTGCTCATGAGAAGGAGTTTAGAGGTGGTTGTGAGGAGAGAGGAGCAGAAATCAGCCCATTCGGAAAGGAACAAGGTGGTAGAGCGCGGTGGCTTATATATAGTGGCAATGGTCAGAGAGGAGGAGGGAGAGATGACCAGTTTGCAAACCAGGCTCTCAAAGGAAGATTAAGGGTGGGTGGCTATGAGGGAGAAATGGACCCACTCAGGGAAAATCAGGGCAACCCCACCACCGGCACGGTTATGGCAAGGTTTGGAGATTATCTTGCAGCCATCAGGGAGAAGGGAGTCAAAAGAAGTGACTGAGCTGGCATTAAACCACATCTCAGTAAAAGCGAGCATGTCGAGGTCTATGTCTTCAAGAAGGAGGCAGAGCGAGCATTAAGCGTAGCAAGATAAAGGAGGTCTCCAAATTTGAAGGTTTTCCGTACAGGGGTACAGGGACATTGAACACCAGTTTGGTGGTTAGGGGGACAGAGAGAATGGAAGAAGTAATGGCAGAAGTGGGAAGGAATTTGATGAGGGATGGCAGGTGATGGTCAAAGAGAACGAGGTTGGGTTGAGGACCCTGAAACAGGGTAGTGCCAGTGTGATAGACATTAATGATACACTTGGATGATGCAAAGCCCGCCAAGAGGACTTCCCATTTGGTATCACCGTTAATGAGAGAGGATGTGAAAAGGGAAAGAGTAGAGATGAGATGAGATGAGATGAGAAGTCCTTAGATATGGACAGGGGACAGAGAAGAAGATATTGGTGAAAACCTGTGTGCAAGTTGCACTGACATAGGTGTCTGCGATGGGTAGGCGAAGGTTAGTGGTCAGGATGTTTTTTCTGGGCTTTATTCTTCCAAACTTCGTGAGAGGGAGGGTAGGTGATAGTGTAGCAGATAGAGAAGGTATGGGAGCTGATGAGTGCCATAGGGGCAGCAGAGGATAGTTGAGGAAAGGGGAGTGGCTGCACAGCACAGTCCTAGCCCAAACTCACCAGGCAGCCTAGTAGTTATGAAAAAGGACACACAATGCATTGCAAAAAGGGGTGCAAGGATGTTAAAAACACACACCTTGATTTAAATTTCCAAAAAGAGACACACAATGCACTGAAAGAAGAAGTAGATATGGTGAGGCAAGGAAGGCTGAGTGAGTTAGGCACAGTCTTAGTTGTGGAGGAGGCAGTGCAAGAGTTCAGCCATCACTTACTGGTAGATCTGCAGAGAGCATAGAGGTGCAGGGGCCCAAGTATGTGGGTTATCAGGCTGTACATCAGGTGGTTGCATCATGGTTTGAAGATGGGGACAAAGGTGGGGGCCCTCTAAACCCTCATAGGCCGGGACAGGCACAGACAGGGCCTTAGATGTGGGCCTTTGATGAGTGGTCGACTAGAGCCTGCCGACTGCCTGTTAGTCCCATATAAGGAAGCCCTGCCAAATCACAGCGCAGGAGGCGGGGGCTGGTGGCCAACAAGGTGCCTTTCTATGATGTACTGCAGGTGGCAGCCATCTTGGATGTGCCACGCGGATCCCTAGTCACCAGTGATTCACTGGCTACAGTCTCTATTCACCTGCTGCTCACAGTGCTTTTGCCACCCAAAAGTGTGGCCAGATGGTAGACTGGCCAGCACAAATACACCGAAAGCATTCAGTAATTACTTTTTAAAATTTCAAAAAATGTAATTCAAGTGTTAAATTTGTCCCATACTGGTTAAGGTGGTGATAGATGCCGGAAGTGGATGATGAGGCACTAATTTCGCTGCATTTGCACCCTCCAGGCATCTTTTAGAGTAGAGGAGTCCTCTCCTTCCTTCCTCTCGTGTTGAAGACTCGTTTGTTGGAGACAAAGGGGGGTCTGGGAATCTCTCTACCAGCACGAACACAGCCCAATGACCTGTTCTTGGGTGAATAACCCCTGGGAGAGACTCTACCAAGTCTTTAGCTCACTGTCCTTTTCACAGAGAAGAAATTTCCCCGCATATCAGCCTTTGTCCTGCCCAGGGGCAGTCCAGTGCCGAAATGCTAGGCAATTCTCCTCTGAACAAGAGTACCATCAGTAACCCCATACACGTGTTTCAGCCTTGTTGGGCATCATCAGTGAGGTGAAACTGTTGCCTCTCTAAGAACAGTGAGCAAAGGGTCCACGTCTGGATTGCCCTGTTAACTTAGGGTGAAACCCAAAGTTAATGTATGCAAACAAAGGGGGGTCTGGGAATCTCTCTACCAGCACGAACACAGCCCAATGACCTGTTCTTGGGTGAATAACCCCTGGGAGAGACTCTACCAAGTCTTTAGCTCATTGTCCTTTTCACAGAGAAGAAATTTCCCCGCATATCAGCCTTTGTCCTGCCCAGGGGCAGTCCAGCGCCGAAATGCTAGGCAATTCTCCTCTGAACAAGAGTACCATCAGTAACCCCATACACGTGTTTCAGCCTTGTTGGGCATCATCAGTGAGGTGAAACTGTTGCCTCTCTAAGAACAGTGAGCAAGGGGTCCACGTCTGGATTGCCCTGTTAACTTAGGGTGAAACCCAAAGTTAATGTATGCAAACAAAGGGGGGTCTGGGAATCTCTCTACCAGCACGAACACAACCCAATGACCTGTTCTTGGGCGAATAACCCCTGGGAGAGACTCTACCAAGTCTTTAGCTCACTGTCCTTTTCACAGAGAAGAAATTTCCCCGCATATCAGCCTTTGTCCTGCCCAGGGGCAGTCCAGCGCCGAAATGCTAGGCAATTCTCCTCTGAACAAGAGTACCATCAGTAACCCCATACACGTGTTTCAGCCTTGTTGGGCATCATCAGTGAGGTGAAACTGTTGCCTCTCTAAGAACAGTGAGCAAGGGGTCCACTTCTGGATTGCTAATGTATGCAAACAAAGGGGGGTCTGGGAATCTCTCTACCAGCACGAACACAGCCCAATGACCTGTTCTTGGGTGAATAACCCCTGGGAGAGACTCTACCAAGTCTTTAGCTCACTGTCCTTTTCACAGAGAAGAAATTTCCCCGCATATCAGCCTTTGTCCTGCCCAGGGGCAGTCCAGTGCCGAAATGCTAGGCAATTCTCCTCTGAACAAGAGTACCATCAGTAACCCCATACACGTGTTTCAGCCTTGTTGGGCATCATCAGTGAGGTGAAACTGTTGCCTCTCTAAGAACAGTGAGCAAAGGGTCCACGTCTGGATTGCCCTGTTAACTTAGGGTGAAACCCAAAGTTAATGTATGCAAACAAAGGGGGGTCTGGGAATCTCTCTACCAGCACGAACACAGCCCAATGACCTGTTCTTGGGTGAATAACCCCTGGGAGAGACTCTACCAAGTCTTTAGCTCACTGTCCTTTTCACAGAGAAGACATTTCCCCGCATATCAGCCTTTGTCCTGCCCAGGGGCAGTCCAGCGCCGAAATGCTAGGCAATTCTCCTCTGAACAAGAGTACCATCAGTAACCCCATACACGTGTTTCAGCCTTGTTGGGCATCATCAGTGAGGTGAAACTGTTGCCTCTCTAAGAACAGTGAGCAAGGGGTCCACGTCTGGATTGCCCTGTTAACTTAGGGTGAAACCCAAAGTTAATGTATGCAAACAAAGGGGGGTCTGGGAATCTCTCTACCAGCACGAACACAACCCAATGACCTGTTCTTGGGCGAATAACCCCTGGGAGAGACTCTACCAAGTCTTTAGCTCACTGTCCTTTTCACAGAGAAGAAATTTCCCCGCATATCAGCCTTTGTCCTGCCCAGGGGCAGTCCAGCGCCGAAATGCTAGGCAATTCTCCTCTGAACAAGAGTACCATCAGTAACCCCATACACGTGTTTCAGCCTTGTTGGGCATCATCAGTGAGGTGAAACTGTTGCCTCTCTAAGAACAGTGAGCAAGGGGTCCACTTCTGGATTGCTAATGTATGCAAACAAAGGGGGGTCTGGGAATCTCTCTACCAGCACGAACACAGCCCAATGACCTGTTCTTGGGTGAATAACCCCTGGGAGAGACTCTACCAAGTCTTTAGCTCACTGTCCTTTTCACAGAGAAGAAATTTCCCCGCATATCAGCCTTTGTCCTGCCCAGGGGCAGTCCAGTGCCAAAATGCTAGGCAATTCTCCTCTGAACAAGAGTACCATCAGTAACCCCATACACGTGTTTCAGCCTTGTTGGGCATCATCAGTGAGGTGAAACTGTTGCCTCTCTAAGAACAGTGAGCAAGGGGTCCACGTCTGGATTGCCCTGTTAACTTAGGGTGAAACCCAAAGTTAATGTATGCAAACAAAGGGGGGTCTGGGAATCTCTCTACCAGCAGGAACACAGCCCAATGACCTGTTCTTGGGTGAATAACCCCTGGGAGAGACTCTACCAAGTCTTTAGCTCACTGTCCTTTTCACAGAGAAGAAATTTCCCCGCATATCAGCCTTTGTCCTGCCCAGGGGCAGTCCAGCGCTGAAATGCTAGGCAATTCTCCTCTGAACAAGAGTACCATCAGTAACCCCATACACGTGTTTCAGCCTTGTTGGGCATCATCAGTGAGGTGAAACTGCTGCCTCTCTAAGAACAGTGAGCAAGGGGTCCACGTCTCGATTGCCCTGTTAACTTAGGGTGAAATCCAAAGTTAATGTATGCAAACAAAGGGGGGTCTGGGAATCTCTCTACCACCGCGAACACAGCCCAATGACCTGTTCTTGGGTGAATAACCCCTGGGAGAGACTCTACCAAGTCTTTAGCTCACTGTCCTTTTCACAGAGAAGAAATTTCCCCGCATATCAGCCTTTGTCCTGCCCTCGTTTGTTGGAGTCCCCGGTCCAAGATGTGGGCCTTTGGTGTAGGGCCAGCTAAAGCCTGCTGGCTGCCTATGCCCAAATAAGGCAGCCCTTCCCAATCACAGCGCGGGAGGCAGGAACTGGTCTCCAACGAGGTGCCTTCCTATGAAATACTGCAGGTGGCAGCCATCTTGGACGATTTATTTATTGACTTTTGTTGATAGGTTTTAGTTCTATTGCTCAACCCTCAACTGTTCGAATTTGCTTTGCTTGAATAACCAGCAAAATGTAGATGGTGGGTTGGGGTAAGGCAATATGGGTGGGTCTGGGGGCATGGGAAGGGAGATTGGTGGGGTAGGCGGTATCCTCCTGCATTCTGTGTTAAAAAATGTTGGTCAAAAATAGTGAAGCAAAAACAATTTCTAAAATTCGATTAATTGATATACATACCTTATTTTTTAGATGCAAAGTGACATTATTATACTTCCATTAATCTGTAGGGTAGAAATGGCCCTTCAGACCAAATGCCTTCTTCGATGTATCACAACTCCCATCATAAGTCTGGCCCTACACATGTTTAGAACAATACCGCACTTACAAGAATGCAAAACTGCTCTTGTGGAAAGGGAGACGGGAATTCTAGTGCATTGTCTCTGCTTAGGCTCTGACCACGGAAACTGTAAGCATTTAGTCCTAATACAATAAGGGAAGTTTACACATAAATGCATTTCCTTCTAGAATGTAATACTATTACCATGAACTAAGCACGAGCTAATCAGGGCATAATGCCAATGGATTGTGGATGTTATTAGATGAAATGGCGCAGCCATTATTGCAGAATAGTATATATGATACAATGCTGGAACATGTTGCAGAGATGTATTAAAGGTTAACAGCATAGCATTTTCCAGAAACGTTTTTATTTTTTAAGCAGCACTTTTCAGAACAATATTATTGTCAAATTCCAAGTGAACTGGAAAATGTTTATACATTATAAAAAAATGTCACAATAAATACTGCACTCGGGAACATTTATAAGCAATGTGTGTGTGCAGCATTTGCTGTTTGCAATTAAACATCATTACAGTGGACACTAAATCAAAGGGATTTGAGTAATTTCATTTGTCAAAGCAGACAGTGGGCGTAGGACAATATCTGGAATTATTGTATTTTGACAGAGAAAAAAATGGTATTGCAATCATATACAAACCCCGAGTTCTCTACAGTCTGCACTACGCCATGGTGTGGCTGCGTGCTGCGCAAGCCCTGTGGCTGCTGTTATGGCCGACAATCGCAGACGATTGTAGGTGATGAACCCTCACTTTGAGAGGATGGTGTGCCCTGCCCTTTATACAGTGTATGTATTCCCATGACCCCACCCTGCAACCTAAGCTTCGCATTTTCTGTACTGCTGCGCCCGGCTACCTTCGGGTTTGGTGCGCATTATAAGTGAATAAAACAAACAAACAAACAAACAAACAAACAAACTTGGGACCACGTGATGCAGTCAGGATGAGTTGGTGAAAGTCCCCTAATAGAACCAAGAGAAGTGCACCAGCGTATTATGATTTGCTGAGGCAAGACATCCAGATGTAATGCTCCCAATGGAAAAAGAAGGTGATGTGATGGGATTGTTCTGAAAGAGAATGCTATAGTGTGGAGCAGCCTATACATACATGAGGATTGCATACAAGGACATTCTTTGGAAATGCTGAAGACGCAGAACAATGGAACTGTGTGATACAATAGGGATTGTATATAAAGTTATTGCCCTCTTCTGTTTGCCCCTGAAAACGTTCTGGCACTATGTAAGCTTTGATTGAATGAAACATGTTGGGCGTTTGTATACTT
Organism: Ambystoma mexicanum; assembly: GCF_040938575.1. Classification (NCBI taxonomy): domain Eukaryota; kingdom Metazoa; phylum Chordata; class Amphibia; order Caudata; family Ambystomatidae; genus Ambystoma; species Ambystoma mexicanum. The sequence continues at coordinate 491,651,217 of NC_090930.1, read as the reverse complement.
TAATAAAAACGTACTGTTGCAATATGTCGCTTTAGGAGGGAGTATCGGGTATTTGTAGGACTGTGATTTTGCATTGCTGCGTTTATTAACTCGACATGAAGTTATGAAACATGCTGTGACATGTATGTCTGTTTAAACTTATGATTTTATGAAAACACTGTATACCCTTCTAGCAGTGTAGCCAGACGAGGTCATCGACTAGTGAAAAGAATGAATTGTGTACCACGTATCACTATAGTGTGGGAATGCACTGGGCTTTGCACATTTCAATTTAAATTGAAGTGACTGAATAAAGGTTTGTATAACAGGATTCCCTGTCTAGTGTGACAGATGGGGCCTGATTCACAGAAGCGTTTTGTAATGGCACAATCCCATAGGAAAACACTCTGTGAATCAGCCCCATTGGGTCTTTGGTGTAACTATATTGCAGATGTAGGCCGGGACGACCCGTTATGTGTAAAACTCGGCAGTTTCTCAGTTGTTTAAGACAACCATCAGTTAATGTATGTGGCTATTAACTGAATGTTTTGGGGTTAGAGCCCCCCCCCATGGTAGGCGTACATGTTAATGTACAATTATCCACCGGTACTAATGTTTATATTGTTAATACTTGTTGATGAATTGCTAAATGAGGAGATCTGATGATATACATGGTGACAGCTGTGATTCCGCCATTGGTCCTCCTCACTTGCCCCAAAACTAGGGCAGGGGTTTTAAGAAAAAAAAAACACGCTGGGGCTGGTGGACAAACCGGCCGATTCTAGGATAATCTGGGCAAAACTGGGATGTCTGGTCACCCTAGGGTGGTGGGTGCCCTGCTCTTCTTTTTCTCCTCTCAAGCACTAGTCATTGGTTATGCTTTGGACACCATGTTTCTCTGCTGCAGTGGGCTATATGTGCGGTGCCTGCTCCAGATGAAGCTGGGTAGTGCTTCCCGGCTCTGCAGCAGGTGCCTCAACTAGACTGTTCGGCAGGGCCCAACAAGTGGATGCAGGGGCGCCCAGCCTGGCTCGTGCTGCCGTTTCTGCGACTAGGACACACTGAGAGGCTGTGCTGGTAATGTGCTAGCATGACTTCGTCAGGACCTTGCATAGGGGGTAGTCTGCATCATACTTTTAGCATTATTAATGGCGCCCTTGGTGGTGATATTAGCACATCATGAGCAGAATCAGTTATGTTACCTTTAAAAGAAATTTAAGCCTACCGCTTTCGTCCCTTGGTGGTGAGCCTGAAATGATCATTGTTACCTGGATTTTGGACACTTTCTTGGACTCCCTGTGCTATTTTACCTCTGGATTGGTGGATGTTATCTACTGGGCTTTAGTTTTAGATAGCTCCACCCAGTCTGACTAATTGCACGTTTTGCCACTATTTCCATCAGTGGCGGCTGTGGCTCTTCCTCTCCTGCTCTGCCCCTTGTTATGACTATATGCACCCCCCCACTTTCTCTCATTAGAATGCATATGCCCACCCATGCCGTTCTGAATCTAGTGTCGAGAAGGTAGGTGCCTTATTGTTTGTCTTGCCCATTGTCCACATTTTAATTGACTTTCAAAGTCAATAGTTTGTTGTACTATCATTTTATTTCTTCTAGTTGGCTGATATTTGTGTCTTTTTCTTTCTTTCTTTGTTATGCAGTTATGTATTGTCGTCATTTCAATCACTATATACTGGTGCATAGAAATTGTGTAAAACACTTTGATATGAAGTGCTACAGAAGCAGAATAAAATACATACACATATAAACACATATGCATGTTCAGTTTGCAGCTTTCCAAAAATGTACGTGATCAGATCTCTAAATGGGAGTGCACCACATCAAACTGACGTGACACTTTCCATACAAACACCACTACCAGGGTAAAGTACACCTGTGGCACCTGCGTGCATGTTGCCACCTAGTCCCTGTGACATAGTAATGCATCCGAGGGCAACATTCTGCCTGCTTGGGTACTGTACCTCTTGTAGGATACATAAAGAGACACCATACATTGATCTGAGACATAATTAGTAGCTCCTCATGAACCAGTGTCTACTCAGCAGCATTCCAGCACCGACTAGGGCTAGCACCCCAGAGGTGTCCCAGGCCAAGCAAATATTCTTGGGGATACAGGTAGTAGTAGTAATTTATATAGCTCCTTTTCCCAAGACTATGGTCTCAACGCGCTTGTGTTGGGCATTGTTGCGTGAAGCATGCACATACTAGGCCACTCACTTTAAGGGATACCCCAGAGCACACTTTGCACTGAGATTTTCACATCACATCTTTGGACCAGCTCATGAGACAAAGGAATAGTGTGAGACAGACTTTGGCTAATGAATTACTGGTGTCTGGTAGAGACATGTACAAAGCAGGTGGATGCCATAGCAGCTTCAGAGAGGAGGTTGTGCGGGGAGGCAATGCTCTGGAGAATGCAAATCATGCATAAAATGGCTTATGTGCATTATAACAGCTCATTCCACCCCCCCCAGCGAGCGACCCTGCATGCTGACATTGACATCAGATGTGCCCAACCTCGGACATTTGACATCAAGTTGTCTATTTTTGAAGTTAGAAACAAGCCTCGAAGCCCCTACATTCTGCATCAGCAAGAGGTATACAGAATACTTGGGTGGTTAGGATTAAGTAAAGCGTATTGGCATCACCTGATGTGCATTTCACATTAATAGATTAGTATGGCTCATTTTGAACAGTATGGTTAATCTAATTAGCACTTTCATAGCGCCTAGAAGTATTTAGAGCCATGGAGCATTAGGCTTTCACCGCCTGCAAAAGCAAGACTTACACTTGGGACAGCATGACCTATAGAAGAGCACACTGCAAACATATATAACGTAACCATAGCACTTAGAGCTAGATTGATATTGAATTTGTTAGATAAAGGTATACATATATTGGTTTTATGAAACAGCTAATATCATTGTAAAGTGAAAGGGCTTTGGTTATATTACAGGTCAGGAACGACCTTTTAGAAAATATTCTTGTGCTCTCGACTCAGAAGTGATGAGGACGAGGTCACAGAAAGAGTAAACAATCTCAGCATGTTGGAGAGGAAGAGAAGTCCATTTAGATAAAGGGATATTTTGCCTTACTTATGCCAATAACCCAGCTAATGCAGGCCACAGCAGAAAGTAACGGCCTGTACCATTCACTAGAATATAGTGATGTCTGGGTTGCTAGAATGTTTTACTAAACCAACAGCAGCGAGAAGTATATTGATAAGATAAAGGCCTCAGTTGAGGTTTATGAACACGTAGGCCCTCTAAGTTAAGTCGGGGTGGTGCTCTTATAGGATGGATGGGGATGCAGAATTTGCTCAAAAATCAATAAAAAGATTGACTCAGGAAGTTGGCAAAAGGTATGCTGTTTTATTAACAATTCTCTAAAACAGGGAGAACAACAGACATCGATGGACGTCTCATGCCAAGGTCTCTCGGATTTAAATAAAAAGCAAGCTTTTATAGTAAAACTTTGTCATCACTGACATCACACTACGTGGCAAACTGTAAATCCTAAACTGGATTGTGGTTGGATAACAGGAAACATCTACATTTACTTTCTATGGGGTGAGTGGTTGTGATTGGGTCTCTATTGTCAGGTGGGCAACTAAGCCCTCTTCTAGTGCAAGTCATCTTCATCATCATAAAATACACAATGATTTATTGGTTGAATACATTTTAGGGCTCTTCGATACGTGGCCCTCTATAATTGGTTGGCACCATTGTACCCTTCTGGAATATGTGAAGAAGAGTTTTGAGCAAACAGGGGGTTCCTCTCTTTTTGTATGAGGGCTGTGGTATTAGAGGAGTCAATCGAAACTACAGCAGGATATACCACTAGCTACCCACCTCTACCATACACCAGTAGTGGGAACAACCTACTCAAAGAATTATTGTTTAGATCATCAAATTATATTCCATAAAAGGGCCTTATAACAGAACAGACATATTTTAATTCATATATATCAGACAACATGCTCACATAAAACATATAAAACACTAATATGTGCAGATGTAGCTTGAAGAAAGCACACAACACAGTGGGATCTCACCCACAAGGAGAGCTGTTTTTAAATGAGCTGCAAAAATTATTCATATGAATGTCGAAGTGACGTGATGTTAGTAGCAGTGACTTCAACTAGGTAACAATGTTTATCCAACATGAATTAAGGCAGTATCAAATACAAATGTTCATCCAACATGGATTTAGCCAGTGTCAACACTTAATTGTGTATCTGGGGCAAGGAAAGGCACTTCCGTGATCTAACTTTGGTTAGTGAGATTCCGAGACCCGTCTTCAGGACACAGAAAATTAGTGACAGTGTTCAACTATGGTGCCTGGAGCCTGTGCATCACAGTTGAACCCTAGGAAAAAATAAAATCGGATTCTTTTTTTAAAAAAAGGCCTTTTGGAAAATCACAGCATGCTATGCACATTGTGCAAACGTGGAGTAGGGGTACCACTAACCTGGTATAAAATGTCTTTTAGGTGAGGAGGGCAACTTGTTTTCACTTAGAAGGAAGCTGTCACATGAATTCGGTATCTAAAGGAGTCCATGACTCTATAAATAGAAGAAAGTGGATGCAGCAGTTGAATGTATCTATATCTACAAGAACAAATCATACAGCTTCTTTTACTTATAAGCGAAAGGTGTATTAATTACCATATTCAATAGAAGATATCTTTCAGTAAATCACGCTCCCACAATAGGAAAGTTCTAACTGCATTATCCATAATGCATCATGTGTCCTGTAGGAACACAATAAGAGAAACAAGGGGCATCTATTAACCACCTATATCGCCTTTTGGATTTCAAAATATGTGTGCAGCAGTAAAAACACACTTACTTGCTGTCCACGTGTAGTTGAAATCGGGGGAATACTCTCAGGCCGTATAACCACGTGGAGTTAGAGTAGGAATTGAGATGCTGTCAGCCCATGTAACATGATACACGGCGATGGCTTGACTCGTAATTTCTTTATATCTGCCTACATAATGAAGTGACAGACATTACCCATTGGCCTCATCTGTTTGAGTCCCTTCTGGAATATTCCACTTGCTAGCAGCACGCAAGCTGGTACCCCAGGTGTTGGTGGGTTGGGTTTGACCATGCCTCCCCACCCAATTAGCCCAACATCTATCATCACTCTTACTTTCTGTCATTCAGTTAGTCTTGGAACATGGCCTTGCAAGCCTCAGAGCTCCTGGGAATAAAAAGGGAGTGTGAGCATGATCTCATCTTCTTGCCTCCGGGTTGTCTGTTCAAGTCTATTTCCATCTAGTTACATGACTAGAGACCATGTTTCAAGCTTCTTCTCTGTATTTAACGGTTTGAAAATGAATAAAACCTGGCACTCATTGTCTGTTTGCTGTACCTTGGCAGGGGCCTGGCCTGTCTCTTGCATCCATTGTATTTCTTGAAGCTCAACAACCATTTCTCTGCTGCACTGGCCTATTGACACTGGGCCAGCCAAGGCCTCTTGGATTATTTTTCGCTCGTCAGCTACTTTTATTAAATGTAGAGGACACAGGAGGGAGAGCCCAGAACAGGAACAGGACAGTGGGCTGGCAAAGGCTATAAACAAAGGAGGGTCCTGTCTGTGGGGATACTATTTGGTTGCACATTGATTCATAGTGCAAATTGAATTGCAAGAACAGCACACTGGCAGCATATTAATTACAGACCAGTTGTGCAGTGCTATGTCAAGAAAGCAGTGCACGCACTTAGATTGAGTTACAGTTTTGTTTTACTAGTGGTGGACACATTAATTGTTAAGAACAAACAACAACAATTAAAACATTATATGCGTGAGTGTACATCAGAACCCAAGCGGGTTCATGTAACAAGAAACAAATTATCTCATAATCCACAAAGGGGTACATTTATCAGTATGATTCCAATAGACTGTCAATTTTTTACATGCAAGGTTGAGTTACCTAAATACATGAATATTCAGGTCAACCATGTATCAACATTACTTCATGCTCAGTATACGTGTGGCAATGGAATCACAACATTGTTAATTGTACCCACATGGAATGGACGAGAAGCAAAAGAAAATTAAAACAACAGATGCATTACTTCATGCAAGATTGCAATTTCTTATTAACACTGTGGGTAAAAAGTGTCGAAAATGGAGAAATAGTCCTAGATAGTAGAGTTCTATCAGTGCATACAATTCCACACCTAGTGCTTAAGGAATGGGCAACATTGTTTTTTTCAGGGATTTTTTCTCCTTGTTAGACCTTAGGAAGGTCTGTTCGAGCCAGGCTGTCACAGCCATGGGCAACATTGTTTTTTTCAGGGATTTTTTCTCCTTGTTAGACCTTAGGAAGGTCTGTTCGAGCCAGGCTGTCACAGCCATGGGCAACATTGTTTTTTCAGGGATTTTTTCTCCTTGTTAGACCTTAGGAAGGTCTGTTCGAGCCAGGCTGCCACAGCCTGGCTCGAACAGACCTTCCTAAGGTCTAACAAGGAGAAAAAAATCCCTGAAAAAAACAATGTTGCCCATTCCTTAAGCACTAGGTGTGGAATTGCATGCACTGATAGGACTCTACTATCTGGGACTATTTCTCCATTTTCGACACTTTTTACCCACAGTTTTCATAAGAAATTGCAATCTTGCATGAAGTAATGCATCTGTTGTTGTAATTTTCTTTTGCTTCTCATCCATTCCATGTGGGTACAATTAACAATGTTGTGATTCCATTGCCACACGTATACTGAGCATGAAGTAATGTTGATACATGGTTGACTTGAATATTCATGTATTTAGGTAACTCAACCTTGCATGTAAAAAAATGACAGTCTATTGGAATCATACTGATAAATGTACCCCTTTGTGGATTATGAGATAATTTGTTTCTTGTTACATGAACCCCCTTGGGTTCTGATGTACACTCATGCATAGAATGTTTTAAATTTTGTTGTTTGTTCTTAACAATGAATGTGTCCACCACTAGTAAAACAAAATTGTAACTCAATCTAAGTGCGTGCACTGCTTTCTTGACATAGCACTGCACAACTGGTCTGTAATTAATATGCTGCCAGTGTGCTGTTCTTGCAATTCAATTTGCACTATGAATCAATGTGCAACCAAATAGTATCCCCACAGACAGGATCCTCCTTTGTTTATAACTTTTATTAAATGTGCCACGCTTTCAGCTTTTCTGCTCATGAGGTCCCAGTTTGCTAAAACACGATGTGGAATATCCAGATTTCTTATGTATATATATACCTTGGTGCATCGCCGCAATCTATTCACTACGTATAGTCAGCCTTTATGATTACTTAGTCTTCTTGCGTTACAGCATCTGTACAATTATAAAATGGTTTGCATTTTGTTCTGTGTTCTTCCACACATGTACTATTCATTTTGCATGTGAATGTTTACTCGAGTCTTGCTTCATCACAGATTCTGTATGTTGTCTTTACTTTCTCTTCTGTTATCTCTTCTCGGTGTGTCACTTTACCTCATGTGACATCACCAGTCTGCTCTTTCGTCCATCTTCTCTCATTCTTCAGGGATCTTCCCCATACATAAAGGGATACATAAAGAATGTTTTTCTCAATTGATACTTTGATTCAAAGGCTGCTTGTGTTATTGGCATCATTACAGGTATGTTGCCTATCACCATTTCTGGTTCCCAACATATAGGCAATTTAGGGGCAGGACTTCCGGTAGAGGCTTTTGGCTCCTCCTCTACATTCCCCCCTCTGGTTGATTCATCGACCACTCTCTCACCAGTCTTCAGATTTAGACATCCTCTTTTGAAGAAATGCTTCTTTGGGGTCTATATCGTCATCACCCCGTTCAGAGATCCTGTTGATTTTACATGGTCATTAATGCTCCAGGTCATAATTGGACTGCAGTACATCCATCTTCCTACATACTGCTTGTGGTCTCTCGGATAAAGGAACTTTGTTCCTTCAGGTGCATGGATACTGGGTTTTACACAATCTCTGATCTCTTCATAAGTCATTTCCTTGGGTTCCAGTCCAGATTCAATATTGATTGTGATCTTCATTATGAATATGATTATGATTGGTCATTTATAACACGCTTAATACACGGAGGTTTCTAAGCGTGGACCAAGGGATCAAATCTGTGTTGCTCCGCGTGTTCTAGCTTCAAAGGTGAACGTGTTTCTCCTGAGCTATCCTCCTGAGAATTCTTACTGCTTTCTTTGTTGTCTTCTTGCACTGCGTGATTATCATCCTGATCACACAGAATCAAAGCTTTATCATCACCAGTAATGCTCCAAGAACCTTAGAAATGTCTGCCATCCATTGCGGAACCCATGAGTAGATCGATGCAAACCAGCTGTCATCTGTAGTGTCTTTACTTCATCTATCATTTTGGTGTGTAAGTTCGTCAGCAATGTTATGGCCTCTGTCAATGTTCCATTCTCATCATTGTGAGCAGGTGTGAATGTGCAACATGATTCTCCTATTTTGGCACAAACACCTCCATCCATTGCTGTGATCATGTCCAAGACATATCTATTCTGGAGTGTAATCAGTCTTATAGCTCTCGGCTCTTCTTTAATCGCGTTGAATCCCTTTATGGTAGTGTTGATCGTCTGCAAAAGCTCCCATATGGTTATTTGTAACCATTTAGCATTTGCCATTGCCTGGATCCCTGGCATAAAGATAGTCATGAACACTGACACAGTCTTGCTGAACAACCTTATTGACTTGGCTGAGAAATAGTTCTCCCTCTTTGTTCGAATGAGAAATCCAAGTGACCTCTTCTTCATTAGATGAGCATCAGCCTTTGGAAACTCTCCAATGTTCAGATCGCTTCTCGGAATCACTAATGCTGGAACATGAATACTCACTATAGAACACTCCCCAGTCTCTTGGTAGCTTCATATAAGCTCTGGATCCACAAGCCCAGTAGTAGTCCATTATCACTACTATCCCATCCTTCCTTTCTGGTACATCGCATTGTTGATTCTCTCCAACTTTTCTTGTGCCATTGTTCCTGAAGCACAGTTCTCAACTTGCTAAGGACACTATCTGTACTGGGCCTCCTTTATCTTCAATCCAGGTCAGTAGCTTGGCAAGTTTTGGCCAGAGGGGTTTGCATCCCTTCTCCACACGCTCAATAGTTGGCCTGTGATGTCCTGTTACCTTCACTGCTCTGCATACAACGATGCCTTCTTCCCATCCATCTGGTGAAAGTACTGTTCCCCAAATCTGCATCTGTCCTCTCTCTTTGCATCTTCAGATTTCTTCTTCATTATTTCCTTGGCAATTAAGCTTTCATTTATCTCACATGTGATTCCTGCTCCTTTCAATCCAGGCTGTTCGTATCTTATCACATGATCTCTGCTGTGTGGTCTTGCTCTTGCTTTCAAATCTTGTACATAATCATCTTTTTCTGGTGTTGACCATTCTGTCACCCATACCGAGGATGGTGTTCGACCCTGGAATTGACCTTTCATATGACAGAGTGTAAGGTGAGTTAGGCAATGAGCTGTCTGGACATCTATTTCTAAAGCTATGAATATTTTAGAGTTCCCCAATGCAAAAGGTAGGAGAGTACAAACATAGTAACTCTCCTCTGAGGTTCTTTTGCCTACCTCTTTCATGTGCTGCTACCACATGTTATTCCCCAAATGTGCTGTACTGTCTAGATCATTATTTATCTCATAATCATCTTCTCTTATACCTCTCATAGGTCTCTTTCTTGGTAAGTGAGTCTGTACATAATGATCATGGAACAAATCAAAAACAGACCTCCTCCAAAGGGAAGTATAGGGCCATCTGTCACAGAAATAGGTGACTTCACATGTGTCACTGGTGTAGGGATAATCACATATGGCCTTGGCCTTCGTACAATAGATATGTCTATAAGGGTCACTGGTGTGGGAAGAATCAAAGAAACTGCTGCCCTTTTTGGACCAACAAAGTAAACAGTGTGTACCTGAAGAATCACAAAAACAATGATGAATGCTGTGCATGCATATATTATGCACCAGTACATTAATCCCCACCAGCGATAAGTCGCTGGGCTCATTCATTGCCTACTAGTGTATCATTATTAGGACTCCAAATTATGCCTGTGAACTACTTTTAAGGAAGGAAAAACATTTTTAATCAGCCAAATTTGTCAGATGTTCAGGAAGCTGCCAAACCTGCTCGATTATCTCAAAAAGTAAATGACTAATCACAGGACAATTTCTATGGTCTCGCAAGAAACACATACTTGTTGGTCTTCCGACAAACAAGATAAGGATGCACTCTAATTAGGTAAATGAAGATCATAATAAGTAATCTATAGGCGTTGATGTTTGACAGGACCATTGATCTTGACCAAAAGGAAATTCGGTAAGGAATGAATCTGGAAACTGCGTCCTCTTCCAGTTGTTAAACAAAAACTCAAGATCTGGCATATTTTTCAGGTCATCAATACTTTCTAAAGTCCAAGTTCAATAGATTTCTGTGGCTCACACAACAAGTTTGCATGCCTGCTATAATATATATATAAGGAGTGTTCATGGAAAGCCACAGTCCCAATGCACACTTGCATTTTTTTACTCAGCACTTTCTGCATCCTTCTTCCTCGTTATCCATCGAGCCTACACGTGCTGAACTACTTCGTGTTGGCTTGCTTCAGAATCAATGGTTGGGGTGGATTGGTCTCACCAGCATAGGGTTTCACTTTGCTCAAGTGTATCCAGGTGCACCTTTCCTGGACTTTTACTGCTAAGGCAGTAATGTTCTCAATGATATGGGACCAACAAAACAGGCTCATGACACTTCCTAGTAAAGTTGCAAACTAGGATTGGGTCTCCCACAAATAATCTTGGTACAGGTAATAGTTCTTGTAGTCCAGTTGCTAAATGGTCTTCACTCGCATCCTGAGACTGACACCCCTTTCTTCTGTGTTGATCTGAAATGACAGAGATACTAGCGGTCATCCATGTCAAATAATCACGTATCTCATTTCCTAAAATTTCTGCTATCTTCTTGGCATCACTTCGAATCCTCGATGGAGGAGTCGGATGCATTCTAATTCGCCTCCCTGTTACTAGTTCATGGGGCATGAGGTAGTGGTCCGACCCAGGCTGATTCCTTAATGCATATAATGCTAGGGGTAGGCAATAAAGCCATCCATTCTTCAGTGTCAATTTTAATGTTGCAATTCTCTCTTTGAGAAGACCACTGAGTCTCTCACATATCCCATTCGCTTGGGGTGATAAGCAGAAGAAAACCTATGTTTTATATTAAGAAACAAGCTAATTTGTTCAAAGAACTCATTTACAAAATGTGGACCATTGTCGGATCTCAGCACCTCACATACTCCCCATCTAGGAAATACTTCTCGTACTAAAAGCTTTGCTGCACAAGTGGCAACAGGGTGTGTACATGGACTGGTTTCAATCCATCTCAGTAACGGATACACCACCACTATCATATACCTATATCCACTACATACCTTCAGCATATCAACATAGTCAATATGTAAATGCTGAAAAGGACCACTTGGTCTAGGGATCACTCCCCTGATTGTTCGCAGTGTGTGCCCAGCAGTAAACCTTTGACATACGATGCAATTTACTACATAAAAAGCAACATGTTCTAACAGGTTTGGTACAAACAAGTCCTCGGCAATAGCAGCTGCGAGGCTTTGCCTAGTTACATGCATGGGGTAGTGCAGCTGTTTAAGCACTACCTTCAGTAATGCTACTGGCCTCACTGGCTTTCCAGTGCTGTCTTGTCGCCATAAGGCTTCAGTGTGGGATAAAGAACATCCCCTCCTTTCCCATAACACCTTCTCATCTTGTGAAGCATTGCCTTGAATTTCCATCAATTGTGATTTTGGTAAATGATTAAATCTCTCTTGCATTATCATAGCCATAGTCACCCCCCTCTTTATACTAGGAGTGTCAAAACTTGAAATATCTGAAGAATCTGTAATCCTTTTGGCAGCTTTGTTTCCACGTGAAATAAAATCAGTTCCGTCAGTATGTGCTGCGCATTTGACTATTGCAATGGCTGCTGGGAGCTGCAGTGCCCTAATAAGTCTGTCCAATAAATACTACATGTTGCACTGGAGTGCTCTCCGCTTGGAGGTAGCCCCTCCTTTTCCAACGTGCTAGCCCTGCGTGCATGGTTGACATCACATAGGCAGAGTCACTGTACACTGTCACTTCCTCCCCTTTGTATTTCGCAAGCATGATAATAAGCACCACAAATTCTGCTGCCTATGCAAATGGCAGCCTCATGCTTGCCACAGCTTCAAATTCCCCATTTGCGCTGTATCTCACTACAGCTGAACCAGTTTCCCTTTCTCCATTATTTTGATCAATTGTTGACGACCCATCAATAAAGAAAATCTCTCCTTCTGACAACGCATTTTGATTTATACACGGTATGTCATCTAATGACTCCTGATAGCTAGCGCAATCATGCACATTTTCACCCTCTGCCACGGGCTCAGCTACGAATGTGGCAGGGTTCACTATCCTGCACCTGACTATCTTAAGGAGGATTCGATATAACAACTTCATACGCAGATGCCCTCTGAGATGTTAATGTACCGTTGGCCTTTTCCAAAATAGCAAACAAAGTATGCTCAACAAATAAGGTCATAGAACACTTCATCACTATGCCTGTAGCCTTCTCAATGGTGAATGCGGCTGCTGCCAATGATTGTTCACAAGGAAAGTGTCCTCTCATAAATGGATCGAGAATCCCACTGTAATATGCCAGATATTTATACCCCAGGGTACTCCTCTGTGTAGGCACTGCTCTCATAACGGTCCCATGTATATGCGAAAATAGGTAGAATTCCTCAGAATAATTGGGAATCACTAAAACTGAAGCTGTACAAATGGCTTTCTTTAATTAATCAAACCATTCCTCCATTTCCTCAGTCCATTCTATTTTATCATTATTCGCTTTTGCTTTCTTTAATGCCTTCAAAAGTGGTCTTTTTTAGGAACTATAATCAAATACCCATGCTCTAACATAGTTACATAATCCCAAAAATGGTTGCATCTGTCTTATTGTGTGCGGTTTTGCTGTCTTCATAATTGCCTCTGCTCTTTCAGGTGTAACCTTCTTTCCTTCGCGTGAAATCAACTGGCCTATGTTCAACACCCCCTTTGACAATACTTTAATTTCTCTTTGTCCACATTATATCCGTTGCCTGCTAGTAGAACCATTAACTGAATCAAGTCTTCTCTGCACTCATTTTCTGTCCTGTTGCAAATTAAATGCCATCTACATACTGCAACACAACACTATTCCCTTATAATTCAATATTGCCCAGGTCCATCTGAAAGGCCCTATTAAAGATATATGGAGATTACCCTTGAGGTAAACATGTGCTTTTCAACTTAGTTTGATGAAACTTGAATTATGTCAAGTCTTGAGAGTCTTTATGCGCCGGGATTGAGAAAACACATTTTTCAAGTCAATCACCATGAAATATAGCGCCTCGACAGGGATACTACATAGTATCATTGCAGGATTTGGAACTAGAGGAAACTCTGCCTCTGCAATCTGGTTAATTGGCTTCATGTCCTGAATTAAATGCCACTACCCACCTTTCTGTTTTTTCACAGGATACACTGCACGGTGACTCTGACGTCACTAGGATACCCTGTTCCATTAAAACTGAAATAGTCTTAAAAATACTTTCATATGCCTCTCGAGACAGGTAAAGTAGCTCCTGGCTAGGGTTTAATCTGAACTTCTCCTACTCCTTTCAATAAAAAAGTCCTTGTCTAAATATTCTTGACGTTGCAGCACTATCATCATTTGCTGCAGCACTTCTCTTTTCTCTATTCAAATCCAATAAGTTATATTAATTTCAAATATCAACTCATTGTCTGCTGGATCGTCTTTAATCAACTCCTCATCTGTAATATCAGCCAATATATACCCTTCCCGAATAGCGATTTCTGTTCTCCATGGCCTGCACTCATCCCATCCTTTGAGCATTGCTTAATTTTCCTCGTACTACAGCAGCAACTAGTTCTAGAGGGATGACTCATCGCCCCTCTTCGTCCATAGGTATCTGTGGTCTAAACAGAAATTCATCAGGTATTCTCATAATCTTTCTCACTAAGCCTGGCAACCATGTTGACAAAATGCGTATCGCATACAGAAAAACTTCAGGTTCGAGTGGCACTCCTTGCAGAGCCATATGCCCTTTAAATGCCATTATAAATTCGCCCACATTTAAATAGTGTATCCCAGGAGTAGAACACACTATGCCATCCTCAATAAACAAAATCGTCATGTTAAGCTTTGTCATTAAATCTCGCCCCAGAATATTGACTGGTGTCTGCTGTGAATACAATAAAGGAGCAGACATGTCAAATTCTCCCACAGAAATGGGAAATTCATCAGTAAAAGGAACTCTACTTTCAGCTCCAGAGAAGCCTTGAGCATTCATGGCATTTCTTGATGATGGATACATGAGCAAGTTGCACCTGTGTCTACTAAAAAAGAAAAGGTGTGCCTCCTATTGATACATCAACCCTTGGTTCCTCTTAGGGGTCTGGTGTACCGATAGTACTGAACACATCAAGTCGCCCTGTGAGCTGTCCTATTATGGATATATACTCATTCCAGTACCTGTGAAATGACTCGCTCCCATCACAGTAGCACCCCCCACTCTAGGTGTCATTAACTGTCCCGTGTTTGTGTTCTGCTTTATTTGCATAGGTGCGTGTTGTGACTGTCCTTGAGGCGAACTCAATGGTGCTTGCTGTAATTGCTGTGCTTGTTGCATTTGCGGCACTTGCTGTTGGAGCACTGTCTGATCTTGTGCAAACCCATTTCTTACTTGAGGGCTATATGCCGTAGGGTAAACTGTTCACCCTCGTGAAAATTGCCCATTCTGTACATACCGTAGACTTCCACACATATGCGCAATGTGGCCTGTTATGCCACATGCCCAACATGCAAGAGGCCCTCTTTGCATATTCTGGTTGTCATTCTGAAAGCTATTTTGATTATTTTGAAAACCACTTTTTCCTCTGAAACCCATTCCTCAGCCTCTATGCACAAACCTATTTCCTACTTGATCCGTCTGTCGTTGTTTATTTACCTGTAATACACCCATGGGTTGCTGCATTCCCAGTCCTTCTCTGTTTGTCAAAACTACCCCTTCTAAAGAGCATTTTGATAATTTCTTCTGCACTAGCTTGGCTTCTTCAAGTTTCCTAGTTTCTTCCTGTTTTTTATTCTTCTGTTGCAGCAGTCGACAATGATGCACTATAGTAAACTGTATTTCTGCCTACGGTGTTGCTTCCATACCCACTAATTTCTTGAGCTGCCTCTACACTTGCTCCGGCTGTCCTTGACATAAAATGTGGTAAAATACTGCCACTGATTTCCCCCAAGACTCACATGTTTCCAAAGTCCACCATTCCTGAATACTTTGAATGTAAGAAAGCAGATCTTCCCCTTCTTGCATCTTATGTGCCATAATTGCACCTATATCTGAGGTGTCAGGATACTGCACTCTCAGCACTCTCCATTCGTCTGCCCTACGATTATTGAATGGCGCTCCATCATAAGCTGTATTCTGTGCCATGACACTAGAAGAACCTGCTTGTGTCCAAATGTCATTAGCCCTTAATGACCCCTATGGCTAAAGTATTTCCTCCTGTCATCTTTTCTAACTCATAAATCCATTTCCCTGCACCCATTGTTAAACTGGGAAGTTTACATCTCAAATTATCCTTATCCATCTGTGGCCATGAGATATACTGTGGCCTAGCTCCTCCTTTCTCTAATAAGGGGAACTGTGTGTACCCCGATTCACCACCGGCTCCCATTGTCTGCCTATCTATATCAGGGATGATGATTCTGCATCACCTTCTTCCTGACAATGACCTTGATCTGCTCACATATGGTGGCGATTCTCCTCTCTCACTATGCACTCATCCTTTAGGGCACTCAGGATATGCTATAGGATCAGGCGTCCTATCCTTAGGTTGTTCTAAGTCTGACCATCTCACTTCCTTGTCTAACAGTGTGCATCCCTCAGGACCACATGCATCTTCTCCCTCCTCCTCACCGAAGGTTTCCCTTTCTTCATCTGACATATCCAGTACCCAACTAGTATGACTGTGCCCACACTTAAAGACATAAAGCAATCAAAGAAGTTGCCTCACATTGTAAATCCACTAGGCCAAACACACTTTCTACACTGCCACACCATGATTTTCACTAGCTGCAGGCCAGCACTAATAAGAGATGTTAATGGCAGCTCTGTTAGATAAAGCATGGGCCTGCTGTTTTTTGCCAAAATAACCCCTGAGGCCTACATAATATTGAGGAGGTAGTGGCTGAGGATCTGTGGACCCTTTCCCATGCATTAGAAGACAGTTTTCTTTAAAACACTTAATCAGATTATTTCTGGTCATGCTAAAGTTTGAAAGTGGTACAATCCTTTCTGTGCATTGTTTATTGGTCTCTCTTATGCAGTATCCTGCCCTGTCTGTAGATATAGTTCCCTAAATATGTTTTTGTATTGGGGTTGGGCATACCCACACTGAGACCTAGCCCTTCCACCTCTAAAATTCTTCAGAAACAAGAATCAAAAGATCCCGTGTACCACATTTGAGTGGCTGATGTTGCAGTCATTTTATACTTGCTTCCAAAAATTTAAGCTGTCCAAATGAGCATGTATGGTTGATGGTTCCTAACATTTTAATGTTAGGGTGAGCATTGTGAACCATGATGTGAGCACCAAGACATGCATCAGTTATGAATTTAGAGATTCACACACACAATCCTTTTATCAAAAACGTGTTTATCAAATGTAGTGATCTCTGATCACTGGTATTGTCCTGAAATGCTCTGTGATTTAATGCAAAGCATACAGGAATCCTCATTGGTGCTATTTGTCCCCTTCCCCACTCTCTCAGAGGTATTTTGAAAGAATACAATAAGAGTGTACCAGACTGTCCATCTTGGAATGATAACCTCCTATCAGAAAATAATTCATATGGTTAGTCTAGTATTGCCCCTTGCAAAATACAAGTGAGGTGGTACAAACAGAACACCTGCAACACAGGGCCAAGTCAGTTGGCCTTCAGGACCCGGTAAGATGTTCACACCGCAGTGAACAGCTAACCAGTACCAGTACGGACAGTTTGAAACTGCATTCAGGCAAGGCCTTCCCTAAGAGCAGGTGACAGAAAAACCATTTACTTGGGCAGCAACAGCTGTGTTTTCACATTACAATTCCTCTGTAAAGTACTTGAATTACAATGTAATGAAACCAGCTTAATTTATATAGCAATTATTTATTCATATTGAGGAGGGGTTTTGTCACATGACAGAGGTGTAGTTTGGGAGTGATGTGTGCCATTCGGGTCTATTTTTCATGAATAGGCTCCTAATGGAGCATGAGGCCCAAAAAAGGCCTGGCATCTGTACTTAGTGTGACAGGGGCCGGTCCTTTGTGGGACCTTAGGCTTAATTAAGAGCCTATTCATGAAGACAAAAGAAAAAGCACACACCTTCTTTTGCCGCGATGACCATCATCATGGCAAAAAGAAGGTGTGCACTTTTTCTTTTGTCTTCATAAATAGGCTCTTAATGGAGCCTGATGCCCCACAAAGGCCCAGCCCCTGACACACTAACCATGTGTGGCAAGGGCAGTGGATCGGGCTGTTGCTTGTCGATGAAACAACAGCACAATCCTTTTGTAATGTATTCTGTTGTTTTTTTTCTTCAGGCTGTGGGTGTGCGCCCCTCTGGGCATGAGGCTGTGGCCCACCAGAGGGGTGCGCCCCACAGTTTGAATACTGTTGCCCTAGATGGTCTTGGCATTGCTTCTTTTAACAGAGCAAACTCCTCTAGGTTTATTCCAAGTGGTTCTACCCATGTTCCCTGTGGCAGAAGAAACTTCTCTATATGACTCCATGATATCTCTGGACATGGTTCCGATTACCCCTTTCAAATATGCTCAATGTCGCGTTCCTTTTGTCTCCTTTTTTGTTCCGTTTCTTCATCTAATTCCCTTTGTTTTTTCAGTTCCCATGTAACCCTTTTTTCCTCTTTTCTTTTCTCTTCCCTTCTTTCATTTGCTCTGCACACTTCCTCATCTCTTTGTCTTGTCATTCGTTTATCTCGCAATTTCTGTTCTTCTTCCTCTTCTCTCTTCTTCTCTAGCCTGTCCTGTTCATCGAGTGTTCTCCGCCTATTGTCATTCTTTCTTTGCTCCTCTGCCCTTTCTTCCTTTCTTTGCTGTTCCTCCTGATACATTTGTTCTTGATGCTGTCTATTCTTTCTTTTATACTCATCTTCCCTCAACCTTCTTCCTCGTTCTCTGCCTTTTTTTATCTTGTTCGGCTTGGTCTTCCCCTTGCCTAACTTCATCAGTGCTTTTCCCATGAAGTTTAAACAATATCTGTCCACCCATCCATTCATTCTGTACGAGTGTTATCTCATCAGCTTTATCCTTTTCTCCTTTCTATCTCTTAATCTCTCATTCTCCTTGTTCTGCAAAACCTTAAAGATTTCTTGCTTTCTCTTACTATGTTCAGAACTGTTACCACTGCTATTTGTTGCTCATATATCAGATTACTATACCCTATTTCCTGCTTCATTTCTCTCAATGGATATAGTTCTACACCTTTCATACTATCGCTGTTTACAATCCGGTACTGGGGAAACGAATACCTAATGGACAATGGAGACTATGCGCAGACCTTAGGGAATTAAATCATGGGACAGATCCCCAATGACGGCTACGACTGTGACTGTGATTTACCGCCACAAAACATCTTCACCCCGCAAGGTTGGGATTTCCTGGTGTACTCTTCCTGCTCTTCCAGGGGGGAAGAGGTGACCTGTGACAACAGGAAGGATGAGGTAATATTCCAGGTGCACAGTGACTGCCTCTCCTACCTGAAACATCCTGTCCAGACCAACACCGTAACCAGAGATCTCTCCACACAGCAGGAGGATACAGCGGAGATTGCAAAACCCGAGGTCATTCCAGGATTCAGGCAGATGGTTGAGGAATGGGTCAACCTTGCTGATGCCTGTGAGAAAGAGGAGCAAAATCAAAAACCAAAGCAGATGTTTTTAGATTTACAGGAAATCTTTGCTGTGGACTCGTATGACTGTGGTTGCACCGAGATACATTCTACATCCATACCCACGGACCCTGGGATGACTCCCATATTCGTGAAGCAATATCGGTTGCCTCTCACATCTATGGAGTCACTCACAGAAATCACAATTAACCTATAGAGTCCCCCTGGATAATTTGTCCAGTCCACAGTACCTTTAACAATCCGGTACTTGGGATACTAATATCTAGTGACCAATGGAGACTATGCGCAAACCTTAGGGAGTTGAACAAACGGGTCCACATGTCCCGATGGCCTCTCCTCTACATTGACCAGGGACTGGCCCTGATCCAAGGGTCAAAGGTATATACCGCCATTAACCTGACCAATGGATACTGAACAGCGCCAGTGAGTAGGGAAGACCAGTACAAGCTGGCCTTTACCTTCGGGGGGCAGCAGTACACGTGGACCCGAACTCACTTTGGATATATAAAATCCAGCAATTATTTTAACATCTTTCTGCACAAGGCCATGCCCGACTTGGGTGAAAGGGGTAATCTGGCCTATGTGGATGATGTCCTAATTAAAATCTCAACTGTGGAGGAACATATAGCAGAAATCTGCTATGTTCTGACCCAGCTGAAGGAAGCTTGAGCAAAACTGTTCATCCAGAAGGCCCAGTGGTGTAAGACCTGCGTGAACTTCTTAGAGCATGAAATCACCTCTGAGTGTCTCTGACACCAGGCAAAAAATATGTAAGCACTACTGAAATTAATTGAAAGACCCCACAACTCTACATGAACTAAGGAGCTTTCTTGGACTAACTAATTACAGTAGAAAGTTCATAGAGGACTACACAGAGGTCATGAGACCCCTGGTGCATTTATTAAAGACCGGGGTCAACTGGGAGTGGGGCCCAGAGGAAGCTGAGGCAGTGAAACAAGTGAAGAGAAGCCTCTCACAAGCACCTTGTCTATCTTACCCCATCAAAAACAGGAGTTCTTCTTGGAGACAGGGTTCTCGAATACATGCTTAACAGCGGTTTTATATCACAAGCATGACAAGGTCAATAAAGTAATCTTCTATGTAAGTAAGACTTTATCCTCTGATTGTGAGAAGGCACTCCTGGCAACAGTGTGGGCATTGATAAATTACCGCCCGCAGGAGTGTTGCTAGGTCTGGAAAAGACGAGGGGCTAAGCTAATGTCGGCACTGGTGGGATTCGGGGCTAGTTATATCCTTTTGGTTGTAGCACTTGAGCTTCTATTCAGGGTTACAACCAAAAGACCCGGGGCTATAGCCCTCTTTGCCCCCCCTAGCAACGCCTCTGACCGCCCGTTCATCCAGCGGGAGTACATCATCATCGAGACTCCTCACCAGTCTTTGCAATACCTCCAAAGTTACAGAATCCGGGCAGGGAATGTGAGTAATTCCAGAATTAATTCCTGGATTCTGTCCATGCAAGGCTTTCCTGTGGAGGTCAGATATGGCCAAAACACGAAGAGTCCCCTCGCGCAAGGTTTGGCTGACTTGCATGATTGTGCTTGAGAAAACTGTCTCGAGAACAAAAGACCCAAAACACAAGACAACATGGTGGGGTAGTTGAATTCTCTGCACAAAGTCTATGAAGAAGACACGTGCCAGGGGATGCCCACAGTTTACGTGGACAGGTGCTCCTACCATGTTGTTAACAACGGGGAAAAGGAAATGGTGGCCAGCATTGGGAATGCCTTGGTGAATGATGCCCCTCAGCCCTCCACCGGGTACAAGATCGGTACCCGAAGTAGTCAGATGGCAGAGTTGATCGAGGTTTATCAGGCTTTACCCACTGCCGTGCAACACCGACTCCACAAACTGGTCATAATCACTGATTCAGATTATGTCCGGAACGGGTTTGTGGAGCACCTGATTAATTGGAAAACCAGAGGCATGCTGTGTGCAAAGAATAAACCACTCAAGCATGGCAAACTAATACAATCCATTGATGATCTGGTCATCTCTAATCTCTAATGAGATGACCATCTACTGGAAGAAGATCAAAGGTCATTCCAGAATAGAAGGTCCAGATGAACCGGAAATGACCTGACTGACTAGTTGGCCAACACCGGAGCCATCCATGGGGATCTCCTTGAGATCGAGACCCTGTTGGGGGAAATCCAGGTTGCTGCTGTCACCAGGTCCCAATCACTTGCCCAAAATGAACTCTCAACTGCCTAGTGGAGTAAGGAGCGCCCAGATGCTGATCTGATTACGGCACAAAAAGGGGATCTGATTATTGGGAAATTTTACCAACACATTGAAGACCCTGTGAATTTTCCTCTGACCAAAACTGATTATATCGGGAAAGAGGATCTCCGGGTGTTGATGAAGTTTCCCAAAATGTTCTGAATCCAAGATGGTTTTTTGGTACAGAGATCCATCTCTGGATGTGACCAGTGGGTGGTACCTACCTCATTCTGAAGCCTGATGCTGAGTCATGCCCATGACACGGCTACTGCCGGTCATTGGGGGGTTTTATACTACTTTGGAAATCTTGCAAGAGGTCGCATAGTGGTCAGACATGGGTCAGGACCTCGAACAATATTTGAAGGGGGGTCTTGTGTGTGTGCAATTTCAGTTCTTCTCAAGCAGATTTCATTGGGCCCATGATTCGCTCCTCTAGAGCAAACAAATACATGTTAACAGTAACATGCTTGTTTACCAAATGGGTGGACGGTCTCTCGGCCCCAAATTGCAAGGCAGAAACAGCAGCTGCCCTGATGATCAACCACATCTTCTCGAGTTTCAACCTTCCCCGAAGGATTGAGTTGGACTGAGGAAGTCACTTCACCAGCGAGGTGATGACAAAGATGTGGGAGATACTTGGGGTAAAGAGAAAACTCCATATTGCATACCTCCCATCTTCTAGTGGGGGAGTTGAGAGGTACAATAAAACTATTGTGAGCATTCTTAAGAAGTTTGTGGTGGACTCTGGGCCTAGTTGGGACATCTGACTCCTGTTTGTCTGTATGGCCATCAGGTCCACACCATCTTCTGCGACAAAAATGTCTCTGTTCGAGCTAATGACTGGACAAAAAATGGTGCTTCCCCAGCATCTGTTCTATAGAACACAAGAGCAGACACTGATTAACGCGTCCACAACACATGTACATGTTGAGAATCTGAGAAAACACCTTCAGCATGCTTTTGCATATGCTCAGCGGAATCTGGAAAAATCAGCAGAGGAGATGAAAACCCACTACGATTTAATAACTATTAAAAAAGAATATCAAGTAGGAGACTCGGTCTACTTGTACAATTTTCCCTCCCTCTTTCTAAAATAGCTTTATGTTTCTACAAGCAGCATGATAGATAACTTCAAATTAATTTTCCCTCCCTCTTTCTAAAATAGCTTTATGTTTCTACAAGAAGCATGATAGATAACTTCAAATTAGTGTGTTGAATGCACTCAGAATAGACTTTGACGGATGTCATCCTGGTTGATCTTGTCTTGAGAGTGTACAGGTGGCCCTGCAGGTGGCACTGCAAGATACCCTCATTGCAGGATCATCAACATGTTCTTTCTTTCTTGAACTTGTCATTTTTTAGCTGATCTCCTGTCTTTATCTGGATGAATCCGCTGAGTATAGAAGAGAGTAAGACTTTGCTAAAGCCGCAGTGGGTCATCAAAGGACTTATAATTGTAATATCAATACCTACTCCTTATTATGGATCACGAAGGCCAGAGCTTTTGCCTGGAATTGAATTTTCCAACATGTTGAACAAAAAGGAGACCATGGGCCTCATCACACCTCTAGCAGTGCGGTAGAAAAGTGCTTTTAATCGAATTGCTTGCACTTTTACTGACCCATCAAGTTCGAAACTTTGGGGGTAACATGCTGGACAAACCTGCAGCACTTTTCTACCAAATTATAATTGTCCTTTTATAAAACGCTTAATACCAGAGATTGGTTTCCAAGCCCGGATCAGAATTCAAACCTGTGTTGCGCTGTGTTGTTTTGCTTCTAATACAAACGCGTTGCCCCTGAGCAATACCCCCTCACCATTGGATGTAAATATTATTAAATACATATTTTCAACAAAACAAAGATGAACTTTGTTGGGCATTATATTGCATAGTAGATTAATTACAACTGGTTTTACTTCTCCTAGCATTGGATTTGCAATGATTCAGTTGTCTACTGAGACATAGGGGCTCATTATAGGTGTGCTGGTCAGGTACAAATGCTAGAAAGAATTCCAGTAATACTCACTCCAGCATTTTTACCAGACCGGTACACTATGAGCTCAGACCCCTACCAGCAAATAATTGCCACATTCACTAGCACCCACACTACCGGTACTTGTGACTGCAGCCAACCATGGCATGGGAACTTACCACCATAGCCAGAACCCGTAATATCCTGGTAATACGGGGATATTGGGTGCCAGTAACAGTAATGCAGGTTTACCGGTAACCCACCAGAATTACCATCACATTACCGGCAAATCCGTAATGATCACCATAATCTATCAAATAGGAAGTATTTCTTCATCGTCACAAACATGTGTCTGTGGTGCATCCATAGGTATTACCAAGCTCCACTGATTCTGCTGTGGAGCCATTGATTTTAAAAAGAAGCCCCTATTTTCTTATGTTTATATGCATTTCATCTGGGTATGCCAGAAAATCTGAAAATACTGCATTATTTCCTAAACTCTTGTTTAAACCTGAATATGGACTTCTGGGAAATTACGTGCAAAGACATTGTTCCATGGAAGTGGAGGAATACCTATGCATACTAAAATAGCCTGGTCACTGTATCAGTTTATGTTTACTTAAATTAAATTGTTTCTCTTTGACAACTTTTACATGTTGATGAGTATAGATTCAGCATGATATATGGCGTCATTGCTTTATTTACTTCATGTTAGGATTATATATAATTATCAGTTGTGTGGTTTGTTCAGAATGTGTTTATGTAAATGTTGGTCTTTGTCCAAAATGTTCTAGTTACAGCTTTTATAGCTACAGCTTTGGTCATGTTTTAGGCTGGTGGTGGTATATGAGGTGGACTGGATGACCCCTGGACACTGGGTGCCACAACCATTGAGGTAATGGTTAAACCATTAACAGTCAGGGAAATAACATAATTAAAGCTCCTGAGGTCTCCAGGCCCAAAAGAGGGCAGTCCAAATAGTGACAATGTCATAGAGTAGAGTCGTAAAGTCTCCTGTTTAACAGGAATCCAGAGGCATGGGTGTCCATCCTGGCCATTCTTTTTGAACATATTGCCTCCACCTTTTGTTTTCCAAATCATGGTCAACTGCATATATTCTACCTATCTACAAAAAAGGGTTCCGATTGGACCCATGTAATTACCGTCCTATAGCAATTTTGGATGCTGATAGCAAGTTTTTGTCACCTTGCTGTTGAAGCCTCTTGAGGACTCTCAATTCAGTTAAGGTTGTATTAAGAAGTGACAAACACGGTTTAAAAAGTATCTCAGAACATCTCATAATGGTTTTACCCGGAAGGGCATTATGAGTGAGGCAGGATTTCATAAATGTGATTCTATATATGTGGAAACAATAGACTTTTCGGCAGCTTTTGATGCCGTGCATAGGGGACTTCTTTGGTCAAAATTAAGGAAATTGTGTATTCCGTAGGGGTTGTCACACCTTATTATTGGTTTATATGCAGAATCAAGTATTCAAGTTAGGCTTGATTATGAAGGAATGTTATCCGATACGATTCCAACCTTTAGGGGATTTAGGCAGGGTGCGTATTGGCACCCTGCCTTTTCAACCTTCATATGTCAGATATTGTGGACTTCCTATTACCAGCTGTATTTGCCTCTCCTAAAATTAGTAATCTAAAGGCAGTGTGGTTATCTTACGCTGATGATTTTTTAAATTTTTGATTGTTCTCAACTTGGCCTACAACCTTTTGGCAATGCCTTTCTGGACTTCGAGACCCTTCATTGCCTTCAGATGAAACCAAGATTATGAGATGCACTGTCTGGAAGAATGCCCCACAATGCAAATCAAAAGCAGAGTCTATTGCACTTGAACAGGTTGAGAAATGTGTTTATTTAGGTTTCCCTATTTTTGTAAAGCCAACTAAATGCCTCCTTAAACATTGGTTTGAAACACGCACGATTGCAGTTTTAAATCAGATCTTAAGAGTCGACGCCAAGTATGGCAAATACTCATTGATTCCCATTATGAGATTTTATCAGGGTAAATTCATCCACAAGCTTTTGCATGGGATAGAAATATTGCCATCATGGATCTTAGACTTTAATCTATTTTAGAAGCAATAATGTGGTGAAACGCACTTAAGCTCCCTAATTTTGTCCCACTTTCGTTGATTAGGTATGAATTAGGTTTGCAATCACTCAAATCCAGTGGCCATTGGACTTTTTTAATGTTTTTTTTATAAGATCGATAGGAAGGGTGAAATTGTTGCACTAATTTGCTTGGTGAAATTGGTCTCTCAAATAGTGACCTGATCTCCATCCACTATGAGTGAAATGGTTGTTATTTAGACATGACTGGATAGAAACTAAATCTAGCATGCACTCCTATAAATCTTTCAGTCATTTGAGTGGGGAATATAAGTATGTGGGGGTTCTTGCCCCGTATTTAGCAATATATCCGGATAAGATGATGATCAGACATTCCTTATGCATTTCTGGTTGAACATACTCCCTACACGGGTAGTGATAGTTAAACATGGTCTAATGCTACCCGAGTCTGTCATGTGTCGATTTTGCAAAATGGAGAAGCCGGTCAAGTGGCACAGCGAGTAGAGCGCTCGCTTTGACATCCGTGCAGAGCCTGCTAACGCAGGTTTGAATCCTGGCGGGCCAAACTCTGCCTTTCATCCTTCTGAGGTCGATAAATGAGCACCACACACTGTGGGTAATAATAAGCAGCGCTCAGATACCTGAGGGTTCGTTGCGCTATAGAAATGCCAAATTATTATTATTAAATTTGAAACACTCAAACATCTAGATCAACATATTTTAAACATTCTCTAATGTGTTCATTCTGGTCGATGAAGAGCTAGTTTGATGCTGTTGTCTGGCTAGTTGAAACCACCTCAACGCTACTTGCTGTATCTGTTTTTTGTACTCATTACAACTGGACCAAACCAGTATTGATTTGGAAACTTAATTTAATGGATTTTAAC
Source organism: Ambystoma mexicanum (assembly GCF_040938575.1). Classification (NCBI taxonomy): domain Eukaryota; kingdom Metazoa; phylum Chordata; class Amphibia; order Caudata; family Ambystomatidae; genus Ambystoma; species Ambystoma mexicanum. Next base: position 491,624,980 of record NC_090930.1, on the reverse strand, counting down.
TAACGGGTGCCTTGTATGTCGCTATTGTCTTTATCTGGAATGAGTTATTTTTCATTTGACTTTTTCTTTTTTTTTCTATCTTCTCCTTTGTTTTTACTTTATATTACTTACCTTATCTTTTTATATGACATCATGAATTTTAATGTCATCGTTTGGATATGAATTTCTTGGTAACAACTTCACAGATATATTATTTTAACTGTATTTTAATTATGTTTATTTTAATGCTGTTGAATATTGTGTTTTATTAATTGTAATTAATCCTATATTTATTGTTGTGTATAATAGTTAAAGGTTATTATATAGCCATATAACAATAAAAACAAAAAAATAGCAGTAGATGTAAAACCATGCCAAATTCACTGTTTCTTTTTAGTGAAGGGGAATAGAACTTAGGGACTTCCCTATAGGAACAGGTGTTCTGTTCTCTGAATCTGCAAGTAGAACCTAAGAGATACTGTTCGACCCACTGCTCATAGTATATCCTAAATTAATTACCCACTAACCATACTGAAGTCTTTGTCCCACCGAGCTCAGAGTGAAGAACACATGTAACAAGGTTCACCATTGTAAGAGGTTGGAAATATCCCGGTGGTAATTGCACCGGGATACCCCCAAAGCAAATAGAGTTACCACTACTCGGCTTGGCGCTATTAGCGGCAGATCACGAGCTACCTCCAGCAAAAAAGCTGGAGGTAAATCTCCCATTTAACACCCAACTCCTGATTGGGCCAACCGTTAAATGCGGCGGTAATAGCGTTACTGCTGCATTTAAGGGTTAAGGCCCAACTTGTGATGAGGCCCTAAGTGTTACAAACCCCAAGGAATGTTTGACTGCATCACTTGTTTAACTGTGAAAATTAGCATGCACCTACAGGTGCCACTGCGAGCAGCAGAGATGATTGCAATGTTGATGTCACACTATGAGTGGCAGCCCAGTATTGTGCAATGGTTCAAGGTGAGAAAAACATCAGGTGACTTCTTTGTGATGGCAGAGAAGAGGGAGGACTGTCGGCAGAGGTTTGTGGGTGGCAGTGCACAGACAATGCCAGATACTGCAGTGGCTGTGGGGGTGTTGTAAAGGGCAAGATAGCAATGCTCTTCTTAATGGTTCTGCTTCCGGATAGCGCAGGTGGGGAGTGTGAGCGAACAGCAAGGACAGGAGAGAACAGCGGATGTGGGGAAAGTAAGAAAACAGAGCATACAGGAGAGAATGGCAGATGCAGTGAGAGCAAAAGAGTGGAATGAGCTAAATAGGATAGCAGAGGTAGTGAGTGGGCAGTGTACATGAAATAACTAACTTACAATTACTGGCCAAGAAAAGGGTGCTAAGTTAAATCTTACCTTCATGTTGCCATTTATTTGTTAGTGCCTATGGATGGTTTCAGTTGTACGGACTGCATTTAGTGGATAAGAACACTAGCATACAAAAATGCATGGCAGGAACGACAGCCTAGTATATAGGAAGAGTTTAGCCAGACGTGGACTGGAGCATGGCCGTAACCGAAAACAAACATCCCATTCCCCTTTCCCCCTGGGCGTGTGGGGGTCTTTCCTGTGTTTAACATCAGTGGAGCTCTCATGGCTTAGAGGGAACGCGGGGCCTGCTGCTCCCATGGTGGACCTTAGTTATCCTGACAAGAGTGGTAAGAAAGGACAAGTCTGGGCGCCATGATTCTCGCAGGTGTGGAGTACAAATTGAAGAAAGTTCAGCATTCTGACTAACGCAACAGCAGAGGAAGCCTTTCTACACTAGCGGCAAGGGAACAGACACAATCCAAAATGGAAAGACGTGCACAGTTGCAAATGATTGGTTTATCACCAGGAGGGATACTGTCCTATCAGGGGAGGATAGACTGATAGGCTATGGTCCTCAACCAAGTTGTAATGGCTTGTATCGAGTTCACTCAAAATGTTGGGATATTTTTGGCTGTTAAATATGCTTGCTAAACCCCTATTTCCCGAGTCTTGAGCTGTTTGGTAATTCTCAGCATGACACTTCCCATGATTTCTCTGTTTTAGGGGCTTTTGCTACTCAGAGAGGAAATTACAATCTTCAGACCACTCTCCGAGTGCTCATAGCAGGAGTAACTCATTACCTCACGCTCAGACTAGTGTCTCAATCTCCTCTGGAGCAGCAGTGTCTTCAACTTAACATTTCCTGTAAGTGCTGCTAAACTTATCACATTAAGTTTGAGGATTTCTGGCCAATTCCTTCCTGCAGAACTGTTCCAGTTAGGTGAGCCTTTTAGGTATTTCTTTCATGCATACCACTCACACACACAACTAATTCTCATACCATTTCCCATAAAACAATGGATTGCATGCACAACATAATCAATTGCTTGTCTGTTTTCATCTTTCAGACATTGGGTGAATGCACAGCAGTGCCTACTTCCATGATTAACAGACTTTCTTTCTAATTTCTGTTTTCTTTGTACATATTAAAGGATTAGACTATTTGTTTTTTGTCCTTGCCTCAAAGAGCGATTCAAGCAAGCTTCAGAGGAGGGAACAATGATACAGTTAATTACACATGTACTTAAAATAATTCTGACTAAATTATTTGATCAGTGTCCCCTAGCTTTCAATCTGTGCATGTGGTGCGATTTTATTTATATATATATATATTTATTTATAAGGCGCGCTCAGTGAACGCAGGCACTTCATGGTACGACAGCCTTCCATGCACCTGCCTTCCTTTACGACACTCTACTTTCAGAACTAGTTTTGATTCATAGGGATCCGAACCTTCCTTGGAATGGCAGTGAAGGATTCAATAAAGTAAAAATCCATAAACCAACAGAGATTATAGAAAGCCTGTAACGCTATTAACATTTTCCAGAATGTACCGTCTCATTCTCCATTAACTATTACAATTATTTTTACTCCAATTGAGATAACCAAAGGTGGCCTTTTTGTTTTTATTCAGTTTGTCTTAGTTGAGGTGGATCTATCTTCCAAGCAGGAAGGACATTTCTCATTGAAATAATCCCTGATTACCCCTGATTATTATGCAATTTCTCGGGTCCGATTTGACAACCAATGCCTCTGTGGCAACCCTAATCTCTGCCGAATGGCTACTACTGGGTGGGTCATTAAGATTTATCAGGTGAAGTGGTATAGCCAAAGGTCAATTGATGAAGAAAGAGAGGCTGGCAACAAATTAAGATTTGCCTGTGCAAGCCTTGTAAGGCTAAAATGATTCTTCACCTCAAATAGTAGTCCTCCCTTTGTAAGTCCATGACAAATCCATATTGGTGTTTATTCCATTAGAACACAAGGCCCCAGTGGCCCATCAATGTCCCAGACCTCTTAAAGCCCAACTACATCATGAGTCACCATAAACTCCTCAGAAGGCACATTTATATTGAAATGCAAATTAACCTTTGTGTTCCACATATGGCGGTCATTATCTAAGGGCCAGTGTTTGATAGAACTGAGAAGATAAGGTTTATACAAAGGTAGCAATTATTCCCTCTGTGGGACACCTTCATTCTTCCTTTTATGTCTATCCCTGATTGATGGAAGCCAAGTCTCTCCAACACCCTTTTTGTGAACATTTGAAGGTCAACCTTTGCTCTCTGATCAGTTTTAAGACAAATTCTGAGTTTGGTGAATCGAAGCCAACACCTTTCCACTGCATTCCACCCTACAAAGATGGATTGCCACACAATCACACCCAAACTTCCCTAACACCTCAAAGAAGGACATGATCATGTTCTCCATTAATGTAGACCTAAAACTAGTCTGGATCTTAATTCCAACATATTCCCTATCATTTCCACTAGTTAAATATCAGCAGGGGTTACCACACATACTGGAGGAATGGAGTGCAGAAGTTTTAAAAATGTATCATGGTTAAGATGTATTGGCTTACCACCTGGAAAAATAGAAGTAATCCTTAACTGTGTGGAATTATAATGGCATTTTTTCAAATCAGTAGTTGCATTACCAACCTTAAAGTGAATTCCACCCATATCATTATCCACCACATATCTAAAGAGTGACAGTCATCAATATAAATATTCATGTTTCTAGGCAGCCTTGGTAGTCGCTGCCCGCCTGCCGCCAACGAAACATATGGACCAGCCTCTGATGGCCCTGCCATCCCCTTGAAGGCTGAATGCGGATTGGCCGCTAATTGAAAGGAAATGTTCTGAAAAATATTTTCTAAATTCAAACTTTGCCGCGCTGTGATCCAGTGCACCGTCTTGCACCAGTGAAATGAGCAGCTTATTTCACGCTTCATTGTGCTTACTTTAAATGAAGAGAAAATCCCTCTCCAAAATGGTCACCGCACAATGGAACACCGGAGTGCTCTCCAACTGCAGCATGAGGCTGCTTTAATTGGTTGTCCGTCTGTTTAAGCAGGCCAATCAGGGTGTTGGCAGGCGAACAGTGGTCCCCACCAAAGACCCACACTCAGGCCCCTGTCTGACCCTGTCCGAGCACGGTGGTGCACGGTAGGCAGCCCCACGCGTCTAAAGTGTAAATCCAAATAAATGTTTGCTGTTTCCTACCATCAAACCACCCCATTAAAATAACTACCTGTATAAGAATCCTGGTGCCCCGCTACAACCTTTGACTATACCGTTCTCCTGCACAATTGGGATCTATCACCTTCACCTCCCTCGGGTTTGAGAAAAGTCAACTCAGAAGCCCTCAAGCAACAACAGCTGCATGCTCCGCCATGCACTCGCTACCCTGCCTGACGCTCACCCTCATCTACGGCAAGTCAATCCCAGACCTGACAACACATACTTCTGAACTTCGCACATCATCAATACTCATGCTTGCACGGCACCCTGTGTACAATTATTGAAAGTCAAACCTATATGTGTAATGGCTTAAAAGTATTACTGCATTACTTTTGAAATTCAAACTTACATATGTTATCGTGTAAATGCATTATGGTGTTACTATTGAAAGGCTAACCTAGATGTGTTACTGCCCCAATTTTGAAAAAGCATGTGTTATTGCCCCAATTTTGCAAAAGCAAACCTAGATGTGTTATTGTCCTAATTTTGAAAAAGCAAACCTAGATGTGTTATTGCCCCAATTTTGAAAAAGCAAACCTAGACGTGTAATTGACCCAATTTTGAAAAAGCAAGCCTTGAAAAAGCAAGCCTAGATGTCTTATTGCCCAAATTTTGAAAGGCAAACCTAGATGTCTTACTGCCCTAATTCTGCCTGACTGCAGTAACTCCTCAAACAGCCACCTAACCGGGGCCAACTTAGATCACCATGTCACACAGAGGGGGACTAAACAAACGCCCCCTTAACCGGACATGCAAAGTAAAAAGCATCTTGCAAATGGCGTTTGTGCTCCCCGACTCACGTGACATCCCTCCGTCCCACATCCTTCCCAGGACACGCCCACTCCCACGTCCTAAGGAGCTGCTAAATATTCCCATGACCACTAGTGAACAGAAGAAATTGGACCACACAGAGCCTAAATACAAACATCCCACACCAGGCACTGTGGCACACACTACCCCATCTCCCCTCAAAATAAGAAACAATCGCCTAGCTTCCCACCACATCCAAATCCTGAAGGACACAGCAAAAAATAGTAAACTAAGTACAAGCACACCCAACCTGCTGAACAACGAGCAAACACCCTCATTATCTAACATTAAGGTCACTCTTATCAAAGCTAGATCTTTCCTCACACATGCACTAGACATAGCTGACCTCATCACCATGCTAGACCTCGACTTCCTAGCCATCACTGAAACTTGGCTTTATCCGTCAGCTGGCTCCATCCTCTCCATGGCCATTCCTGAAGGATAAACCATCCTGAGGAAAGTCAGGACAGGTTCCAAAGAAGGGAGAGTTGCACTCATCGCTAAAAACAACCTCCAGATAAGGGCAATCACCACCCCAACCTTTCCATCAGGGGAACTGATCTTGTTCAAACTCTCACTCTGAGCCACATCTACCCTCACCATCCACCTGATTTACAGAGCGCCTGGCATGCTGTCATCCTTCGAAGATGATATAGCGACTCTCCTCACCACGAATACCAATCCCCTAACAAAAATGATAATTATGTCTGACTTCAACCTAGGCCTAAACGACTCATCCGATAGCCAAGCTACCAATATCGCCAACACTATTGAAGCACAAGGCTTTACCTTCAGAATCACAAGCCCCACACACGACAAAGGACGAACACTAGATTGGATGGCTCACCTGAACTGTCTTACCAGCACCCTAACCAACACACCATGCCTCTGGTCAGACCACAACATCATCCATTTTAACATCAGTTGCTTACCCAGGTCTAACACTCTACCGCAACCTCCTTCAACAGCTCATGCAAGAAACCATAAGAACATCACACCAGACAACATGCTGCCCCTAATACCCCCAATCACCTTGCTCGTAAACACCACTTCTAATCATACAACCTTAGTAACGCTCTATAATCAAACCTTGCAAATGGCCATTGACAAAGTTGCCAGCCTAGGCCTTTGCAAATCAAAACCCATTGCCTACTCCAACTTGGTTCACTGACATCCTAAAGAAGCTTCGCATGGCCAAAAGTACAGCAGAGAACAACTGGAAAAAAATCCATAGAAAACAAATTCCCTTCAACTCCCTAGCGAATGAATACAAGGCAGCCACGATCGATGCTAAGGGTAACACGTACAATACAAGAATCAAGAATGCCAACTCTGACACCAAAGAGCTCTTCACCATACTTCGGGAGCTCGAATCACCCGCTACCACACCAGGCCATTACATTAAGGACCTCTACTTGTGCACTAACATCCAAAATACCCTTTCTGACAATGCCTTCATAAAAAACCAAAGACAAATCATCTTAGCTTGTCCCAGTTAACTTACTGCCTGACCTGCCTCCTCCACACCACAACCCCATCCTGAGATTTAAATTCACCCCTATCTCCACCACTGAAACATTAAAAACTATCAATGGACTAAAGCCATCTAGATGCCAAGGTGACATCTGTCCGGCAACCTTCATCAAAGACTGTGCCGAGACACTTGCACTATTCATCACAACCCTAATCAATAACTCCTTCAACGATTGCAACATACTAGGAACACTGAAAGAAGCATTGGTGCTCCCATTGCTAAAAAACAACCATAGACCCTAATATCCCGACTAATTACTGACCAATCACAGCAGTGCTGTTTCTTTTGAAAATTCTCGACAGAGTCACGTACCTACAAATTCAAAAATACCTGGAAACCCATAACCTCTAGGCCTCCATCAATCAGGCTTCCGCACAGGCAATGGGACAGAAACTGCCCTCCTGGACCTTCAAATACAAATGGATCAGATCAAGGATGAAGGAAACCTGGCAATTCTCGTCCTCCTGTCCGCTGCATTTGACCTTGTCAACCGCAATATCTTATGTCAACACTTGGAACACGCAGCCCACTTCTCAACCAATGCCATAAAATGGATCAAACCGCATCACAAGAGTCTTTTCATCCATGGCAGCAGCACGATCTGTCCCAGTCACATGCGGAGGACCACAAGGATCTTGTGACTTTTCGACTCCCTACAATATATTTACTGAGCCGCTCTTTGATCTCCTTGACAAATTCGGCATTACAAACACTAACTATGCTGATGATACCCAAATTCTCGTACCTATTTAAAGTAACACTGACACCAAACTACTAAACAATATTTACCTCACAATTCAAGCCTGGATGGTACAACATGAGCTTTGTCTGAACGACAAAAAAATGAACTACTCATTATCAGCACCCCCTCTAGACTAAACTCATTACCACAAGCCTACAAATTCTTCAATATCGATGGCAACATCATCACAGTGGCTAAGGAAGTAAAAACATTAGGAGTCTACTTGGATTCATCTTTGGCTCTTACGAGACAAGCCAATGTCATTGCCTCATCAGCGGCCTACACGACCAAACTGATCACAGCTAGCAGACCGTTCCTAACGACAGACAACTGCATCACTCTAACCAGAGCTCTCATTTTATCGAGAATTGACTACTGCAACTCCCTCTTTGCTTGCTCTAATTCTCGAAACATCAATAAGTTGCAAATAACTCAAAACAATACAATCAGAGCTGCCCTCAACAGCCCCAAAAAAGATCACATGTCCACAGCCAGGCACAACATCCATTGGTTACCAGCATGTGATTGCATCAAGTTTAAAATCCTATCTCTAACTCACAAATGCCTGTCCAAAAGCACCCCAGCCTATTCTGCCAACCAATTCGCTAAAGCCCAGACTAACAGACCCACCAGATCAGCCTACTCACACCTTCTCACCACTCCAAGATTCAATCTGTAAAAAGCTGAAGGCTACAGCTTCCCAGTAATTGCAGCTAAACAGTGCAACTCTATCCCCCTCTTGCTCAGAGCAGATGTGACATTCTGGTTGTTCTGCAAAGGTCATAAAACCTGGCTCTTGTGTGGGAGCGAGGGGCCAATGGGCCCCTCTCTACCATCTCTTCTCAGTACAAAACTTGGACCAAGTGCCTCTAGTGGTGGGTATGCCCCTTGCCCTTATGCGATACTAACTTTTGGTTATGTTTGCGTAGATAGGACCACCGAGCAGGACACAGGGCATCCATTTTCTGTACCCCCTTTCTCTCCATCTTAAACCTGTGTAACCCAAATGTGTAGATGGTGTAAACCCTTGAGTGATTTGTATAACAACATGATACACTACTGAGAGTCTTTTGATCAACTGTTATTTAGTGTATGCAATACTTAGAATGTATTTTCTTAGCTTAGATAGTGACCACCGTGTTTCACAGCGACCTGACCTTCACCCGGAGGAAGAGATGAAGCCCACACCAAAGTCACCACCACAGCTGACCAATCCTGGTCCAACGTAGCATCATGTGTTAAAAATGTAGATGTACTATATAAATGTGTTGTAACCTTGATGTGATCAAAGCGCTCTCAGAGATTCAGATAAACCTTCCTTAAAACTCTCACAACCTGCGCTTTTGTGCCTTATTCCCTGCCCTGGGAGTGTCTGTTTTATTCATTTTTACACGTGTTAGTCAGGGTGGGCACACACATTTGGTGACCCCGACGTGATCGGAGTGGTGCCTCGAGGCCGGCGCCGAGCGGCGAGATCCGGGACGCCGCCCAGTAAAACCATCACCTCCATGGCCGACCAGCCTGTGCGCACTACAAAGTAGGGTCAAGGGTTCCCGGTTGACGAATACCCGACTGAAAAGTTGCTCGCTGAGGTCGGGCCACAGCTTGGTTGGGGTGTGAGCCTGACTGGGGTCGGACTGCGATCGGCGACCCTCGGGTCACCTGACTGAACACATGAGTGCCGGTTGCGAAGGTTATGAAGGAAAGGTAAGGGGGGACAGGTGGTAACGGGTAGCAGGGAAGAGTAGGGCCTGTGTGAGTGATGATGAGGCTTTTCTGATCTATCCTTTATATGGCCATTAGGTTTTGGTAAGAAGTGAAGAGAAAAAGAGAAGTGCTATCCTAGCCCGAAGTGGGTAGAGGCGGCACCGCATAGCAGTGTCTCGTCCAGTGCAGAATAAATAAGTGAAGTTACGGAGAAAATAGTAGGAGCCTAGTATATTGAGTAGACTCGGAGTAGTTATTTAGAACATTCTTTTTCTGGGTACGAAAGGATTCTTGGAAAAGAGTAAGAGGGTGTAAGAGGTGGGGAGTGAATGAGAAGAGTAGGCGAACCGGGAAAGGGAGTGGGAAAAAAGAGCAACGGGGAAGAAAACGCACGCAGGTAGTGCATGTGCATGATAAGTGTTATATGTGCTTTTGTGTTCTGTCCATTTTTTGTCAAGGATATCCAAGTACTGTGATTAAATTGTGGTTAAAGTGGCAAAATATGCAACAATGAACTGTTGAATGTGAACATGCAATAACTAAGAGATTAATGTTGAAAAGGGGGTTGATATATATATATCTTGATACATATATGTGCATATAAATTACAAGTAACTGACAATACTCGTGATATATTATCCAACTGGTGAAGAAGTGATTACAGGGAAAGAGAGGTCAAAAGGTAAGAACAGACAGGGGGAGTGAAGGAAACACATTGTAATGGGGGGAATAACACCACTAGCACATATTTGTCAGCACCTTCCGTTGTACAGTGAGAAAATACAAAAATACCATGATCAATGGTTGACGGAGATAAAAGGAGACAGTGTGACACCAATCTGGCCAGAGGGTGGGTCATTCGACAAAAGAGTATTGGACCTAGTATCTACACACTTGTTAGCAAGGTATAAGGGGAAACAATTGCAAAACAGATGGGAAGTACTAGACCTATGGCGAATGTTTGAGGAAGTTGCACCTGCAGCAGAGGTAAGTAAAGAGAAGGTGAATGAAACACAGAAAACACAGGAAGAGGTAAGTGGAATGCCAAAGGGTGAGTGCACAACCACTACAGCTGAGGGCGACACAACTAAAATATATCCTCTAATGTCCAGACCAGCAGTAGGATATAGTGAGCCCCTGTAAGTACCAGCATGTCCAACTCCTACACCTACAACAGGAGCAGTTGCCACAGCACCACCCCCCTATGATAAAGGAGGTTTGATTGGCCCAACAAGCGCACCCCCCATGAATTGAGCACATATCACTGGAGAATTAGACCGCCAGCTAGCGCATGCACAGATGGAGATAACGCGGCTACGAGCATTGTGCGATAGGAGCCAGATGCTGACAGGAGGAGGAGAGGTGCCACCATTATCCATAGCGGATCTAACACCAACATTGAGCACAGCAGGGGAAGTGGCGCAACCGATCTCAGAGCCAGCGCAGTCATTAACATCACAAGGAACACGCATACCACAAGGACAAGAGAAGGAGTGGCGCTCAGGGGAGTTCCTATTCCATCTAAATGACAAACCCGTGAGGATTATACGCCCACCTACCCCAGAAAGTGAGAGAGGAGAAGGATGTGAAGGGAACAATGAGCAAGAATCAGAAATAGAAGAAGTGTGGAGTGACTTAGATGAATATGAACAGGCAGCTGCCGAGACAGGGTCCCCACTGCCACACCGCCGGTACCCAGGCACACCATCGCCACCACTATGGCAGGGTAGGCTAAGACAGCGAGGGGGAAATATGATGATAAGTAAGACAAAGAAAGGTGCGGTAAGTAAAGTAGGGAAGAAACACAAGTTGCAAATGCCATTGATACATAAAGGAGCAGGTAGGCCGCATTACATTCCGTGGGCGCAAATGGACAATAACAACTTGCTATAGGTCCTCCCCCCACTGTCGGGAGGGGCTGGGAAATGGATACACGCCTTTGAGAAAAAGACAGCAGGAGTGCCGCTAGGAATTGGGGATGTGAAAAGCTTATTAGTGTCAGCAATTGGTGACCAAGCAGACGCAGTGTGGGAAAGAGCCGGATTTCCCGGAGTAACGCTGAGTTGTGACCGCCACAATGGATCGGCGTTCAATAATGTTCGAGCGCAGGTATGGGATGCATTGAGGCGCACGTTTCCGGATATTCCAGATTTACATTTAGTGATGCAGTGCACAATGGAGGAGAACGAGGATCCTACGCAATTCATACTACGGGTGCAGGATTTATGGAGAAGTGAAACTGGCACGGCGTGGAACCAGTCCACCGCCTTGTTTTATTTTATCATCAAGAAGGGGCTCCCGAAGGAGGTGCAGAAGGCCTTGGACAAAATAGCCCAAGAAGCACCACTAACCTCCCCAGGAATTACCTGCAACCAGAGCTAAACTGTACATGCAATCAATCATGTAATCTACGTACCTTACTCTTTGCCAAACTGTTTGTAATTCCTATGCAAGTGCAAGTCGCGTGGTACGTCTGTAACCCCCATCCACAGCTAATGGACATGTAACCATGTAATCATGCAATTAATGTATTAATTCCATGCCAAACTGTGTGTAACCTAACCATTTTGCAAGCTCTGTGGTACGACTGTAACCCACGTCCACAGCAAACTAACATGTAACCGTATTCTTAAGTTTAAGTGCCTAGTTGCCTCAGGGCTTGGTGCACTCTATAAATGTACAAATAAATAAAATAAATAAATACATAGTCTCATGTGGGGATAATTGAATTCCAACACTCTCATCCACAACCACCTCACTAGGCAAGCATATCTGTGTTTCACTTGCATTTGCTTCTTCCCCCTTAACTCCTTTCCACTTTGACTTTGTTTTTTAACTTTTCTTTCAATCACCATATCTTTTTCAGTTAAATCAATTGTACCTTCCTGATTGACATGGACTACATACTTTTATACCCAGCATGTCTTGTTCCTTTGGATTTTTCTATCGCCTCTAATTCTTCTTCTGAAATTTTACCACCAGTGTCTTTTTGTTTTCATGGAGTTGAGAAGTGAACCCAGAGTGGATTTCCTCTAAAAGTCGAGAGTCAATGCATACCAGGACATCACTAAGTTGTGTGGTGACACTTAGCCCCATATCCTTCTTACTCACCTCTGTGCCACTCAACCGAGTTATAGTAACCTGTCAAATGCATCAACTTCTGTTTGTACACTATTAAGTGCACGTAAATCAGGGGTAATTACTGGGTGATTTGATAGCTCCATATTCAACCGTGTTCCTATCACTGGGTGTCCCGTTCCCAGAGACACACTTTGCCTGCTTCACACACACTGCACACATCACTGACATCCTGCTCCAACCCTTCAGCTTTGAATGCAAACAGGCCAGTAGTTGGCTACCAGTATAGCCTGCAGCACACATCATAATGCAGTTCAAATGTTACTTGCCCAATAGTCACTGTTCTTCCTCACCTGCTCCCTCTCACAGCTTTCAGAGTGATCAATGATAAGAAGTTCTGTAATGTAACTTTCATTAATATTTTATTTTCCTTGTCTGACAAGATATCCAAACCCCTAGATTTGTTAGAACAGAGTTTCCTTCTGCCTGGAGGTTTATATGGTGGAAAATACTTGTTTCTAGGCCACCGTTTTCACCAAATGGTTTAATATTTTGAGCTACAGTATTTATAGTCCAGGATTCATTCTGGATGATTGTTGTTTTGCAACGTTTATCAATATGGTAAATCACACACACACTTCTTGTATTTATACATTTTCCTGTTATCTATTTGCCTTCATTCTGTAAAAACAATTAACCATTTGCATATCAAATGTCCAACATATTGTGGACACAGTCTATAATTGCACTGCACATGCCAAAGCATTTAGATAATGTCAAATTTAAATCTTCTGAGTAGATCTGACAGTATCATTTCCACAATGGTAAAAGGCAAATCTCCTATAAAAATGAAGAACGATGGATGCAGGGTTTGGATGGAGGGTTTGGAATGAATCATAATCACAGCATTAGTAGTAAGCTTGGAAACCTTTCATCAAGTATTTCAGTTGACAGGTAGACCCACCCCTTTTCCCACGTCCTGATCCCCTATAAATTTGTTTGAACCCCAAAAAATGTAATTGCTCCCCACATCTTCTTATAAAATGTTGATATACAACTGCAAAGAACCCTGATACAAGGTACAAATAGATGATATATTGAACCCCTATACATTTAATGAAAAACCCAATAAATGTGATGAACCTCAAACAAACAAATAAATAAATAAATGCATTATATATTAATTTTATGCATACATTGCATTACAAAAAACCCACGGTAGGGCATGGATTAAGATGTAGCTAAACTCCTAGACATTTTATTGCACCCAGAAAAAAATCATAGGTAAAGAAATGGAGGGCGGGGGTAAGTAGCTGCAGATCAAGTGTATGTTTTACACTTGATATAAAATTGACGAGTCGCAATAAATTTGAACTCATTTGAATCAAACCTTACCATCAAACCTTATACCCGCCGTGACTTTCCCATGCCTATACAAAAGAACTAACTGTTGGCTGTTATATTGCACAGCACTCCGGAGGTGTCATTGGGGCATCTAGCTGGATTCTTGGAAGCTGAAAGCCTCACACTGGACTCCTAAACTGCATCTTGTAGGAGGACATGGCAAGACTTGGAGGGAGTTATCCAGGGGGTATAATTGGAAGCATAGACAAGGACTCCTGCAGAACATATCAGGAGATAAACTCTCTACAAGCCTGCACTTTACAACTGGAACGGTGGCTGTAAGGCTTTATATTCTACAGTGTAAATAAGGTAGGTGAATATTTCATTTATAATTAGCAGAATGTCATTTTCTATGGCAGGTCATTTGCTAGTGGTCTGGAGGTATTTTAAAGGCCTATATTTCGTTGTGATATGGAGATAGTATTTAAAATATGTAACCCATTAGTGTCTTATTATGCATTGCTATTATCACAAGGAGATTGGAGGCTTCGGCGTACAGTTGCTAAGCCCCAAGTGTGAGCAGGAGTTTAAATCCCACATGGTGTGAGCTAACTGTTAGATATTCATATTGTGTAAATGTATTTTAAACACAGGTTAAAGGGGTAATCTATTAAAAAAAGCCAAGATGTCACTTGTGTGGCAGGCCATATGCCAGTGGTCTGGAGTTATCTCTTTGTGACATGGGTAGTTTGTATTCTTTTAAAAGGTGTGTGTAATGGATGCCAATTATGGGACTACTTAGCCCTAAATGGTGGATCAGCAAGCTGGTGCTGAGGATATGGAGATATGTCACCCATGGATGCCAATCCTAGATCCTCTAAAAGGAAACACTGCTAAGAGAATGCAATGCTAGTTCAAAACCTTTTATTGCATCAATGGGTCTTGGCGCCTGGTCCCAAACAACTGCAAATTAGAGGGTCACGGTCACAAGAACTGATTTGCACTGCAGGAATGTTTCATCAAGTGGCTTGGTGACATCAATGGGGCATGGAGTTTGGGTACAGGGGGATGACGCCACTCAAGTGGTGGGGATTAGCGAAGATGAAGATGTTGGAACACAGCATACAGCAGGGACTACTGGAGAAAGTTTAACAGATATTAATGTGTCTAACTGTCAAAAACAGATTATTGATAGTATTGTTAATGTCCTAATGAACCTATCTGACAATGTCATCAGACCCCAGGGAGATCTTTTGCCAGTACACATGGGGACTAAACAAAAGTGTTACCCGGGGGGCGCTGTTGCTCACGAGAGAGAATAGACGCTCTCGTATAGGCTCTGCAGGCATCCTGGGCCGTATCTCAACTATCTCTGACAATACAGGCCAAATTTGCCCAAAACTCAGCAGAAATGTTCCACCAGGACAAGTGAACAACCCCAGAAAATCTCAGCTTCATCGGTGCCTGATATATACTGCGTTGAGACTACCATGCTGCCGGCGAGGGAAACCGGCTTGCGCAATCTGAGGCGCGGGGGGAGGAGCTCGGCTGGAGGAGACTCGAGGTTGGAGGCTAGACGAAGCGGCATGTCACGCAGCAGTAAAGGTCCCGGGTGCTCCGAACATCGTCCAGCGCCTGCTGACCTGCATCACTCTACAACCAACGGACAATTACGGATGGTGAGAGGGGAACAGCGGGGGGGGGGACCCAGAGCAGTACCCGGCCTGCACACCAACAAGCGCCCGTGAGGAATTATCTCTGCCGACAGCAGTTCCCCCCGCCTCCCCTCCCCGTGCTCTGCGTGCATGCCGGCACTGCGATCGTGTCAATGAGATGCCGCGGGCGGGAAGGGGGGCCCACCAGTAATTCCCCGTGGCCCGCCCCCTCCCCCTTCTCGCCCCCTCCTCACCTCTAACACCAGTACACGGCACCATTAGGCACAGGCCCGCGCTAAGACCGAGGCACTGGGGAGCGACAACAGGATCGGCGAGAAGACCCGGAGGCGGCCTCCACGGGCATCTTGCACCATGTTGAGGAACTAAAACATAAACATGCCCGAATAGCTGATAAGGCTGCTATGAACGTAGACAGGCCTTATCCTGCACCAGTGGTACTACGGACAGTGGAAACCCAAGAGTACTGGCAACCCAACTGATCCCCTAGCAATCACCCTAAGCTTGGAGGAGGGAAGCATAGCAAGAGGCACCAAGGAGAAGAAGAGGACTATATCCTCCCCACACAACAGCTCATCAGTAGTGCCTCTGAGTTGAACAGGCAACATACAAGGCCAAGGACTCACCCATCAGAAACGCAAGAGCAGGTACAGCAGCAACTACGGCTGCAATAGCAGGAAAGCCCCAAGCTGCCACACATAACGCGCCGGCACTTACGCCTGTGTGACATTGACCCCAAGGCAAATAGCAAGTGAAGGTGGGGAGGACAGGCAAACGCACACCTTGCCTCACGCCTCAGAGAGGGGGCACAACACAGTATAGAGGGGACTCGCTCGTGGCCAATTTGAAGTCACGCTGATCAAAGTGTCTACAGGGTAGAGATCACGGAAAGTGGACATAAGGCCCCCGTGGGGCGACTCAACTTGAACGGTCGCACCCTGGTGCGAATAGTTACATTTTCAGGACAGGTAACGTTGGAGAGAAGGGAAACGCACAGAGAGCACCCTCCTTCTACCTGTAGCCGTGAAACCCCAATAAACCCACACCACCAATCCGACCTCTTCCTGGAACTCGGCTCTTGGGTGGCTGGGGTGCTCTCAGGACATACGAAAAGTCTGTCATAGTGCACGACCATAGCACTCTCCCGCCAATCAACCGTAAAGAATCGCAAGATACAACAGCACTACATGAACCAGTACAAGAGCAAAGTACGATGCCCAAAGGCTTCGGCCCCAAGAAAGGGAAGGGCGCCATAGAGAAATACGCGACAGTAACTAGAAAAGAAGTGGACACCATGATGCCCACGGAAAAAGCACCGCAGACACAAATGGCTACACCTTCCCCGGCGATGGACCCACAGGCTGTTTTCTTGGCCATGCAACAAGGTTTTGCCTCACTAAATGAGAAACTGGATGGGATAACTGCTAATATCGCTTCCATCAAGACTCAATTGGACACAACTACAACTCGAATCACAGAGGCTGAGACGCGAATATCCAACACGGAGGATGGCCTGGAAGCGTTAAAAAACACAGTGACAACAATGGAAACGGAATTAGGAACAGTTAAAATCAAGTGTGAAGATTTAGAAGCTTGGTCCCAACGGAACAACATCCATATAATTGGTCTGCCAGAGGAAGCCATGAAAGGACCCATGGAACAAGCGGTGGAAAAACTCTTACGCAACCTACTGGGGGACACTGGATGGTCACCCATGTTTGTGGTGGAACAAGCACACATATCCTTGGCGCCGCAACCCAAACCTGGAGCATACCCAAGACCAATTATAGAGCGCTTGATGAACTACAGGGATAGAGACCTGGTGTTGAGAACTGCCAGAGACAAACAAGAACTGAGGTGGGAATCCAATACTGTCCGCATCGTTCCAGACTATACCCTGGCAGTACAGCAAGAAAGACGTCTGTTCACAGGGAAACTACTGAGAGAACGACAAGTTTCCTACGCCATGCTATACCCAGCCAGGCTTAAAATGCAACACCAGAACACAACCTACTTCTTCGCTTTCCTGGAGGAAGCAGCAAATATTGTGGAGACACCCATCCCATACCAACCCAACAACCGAGAAATGGAGAAGACTCTTAAAGTGAAGTGTCCCTAGACAAGGAACAAACATGAGGAAGGATCAATGAGGTGACAATTCAGGCCCCCTACCAGGGGAGCCCCATAAAGGGAAAAGGTGAAGCCACTCCAGTTCATATACGAGAGAGCAATGAACACCCTTCTCCACTAATGAAGAGTTAGAGTAACAACACGCAGAACTGGCCGAAACATAATAAAACATAAGACCCTGCGGCCTAGGATGTTGCTACAGTCCCCCCCTCCTGTAGCAAGTGCATTACGAGTTTATGGGAAGGGAAGGGACAAGCGGACATAGGGCCTCATTCCGAGATTGGTGGTAGTCATGGAGCTATTTGCGCCATGACTGCCACCAATAAGGGGACCGAGTCCGGTGTGGTGCAATGGGGACTTACCGGTCTGGTCCAACCCTGGCAGGACCGGTAAGTCCCCATTGCACTAACCATTCCCCATTCCCATTTGAGCCCCATAGGGCTCAATTGGAATGGGGAAGGCACTATTTACGGGCCTGCTAATGCCAGGCCCGTAATTAGCGGCCTGGTCCCCTAACGGGTCCCGTAAGGGACTTGTGGTCCAACCACACATCCCTAGCAGTTCCTGTTATGGTGATGTCTTAGCATAGTCTTCTATGATTGTGCTGAGTGGAACTCGGGTGAGTGATATTATGACATGATGCTATGACATGTAGTTCTGGAGCATTGCTTGAGAATGTTATTGCTAGACTAACAAGCAGTTGATGCTACACTGTGGAGATGGTTGGGGGTCTCTACTACCCAGTCTTACTTATAAGCAATAAACCATCTGTCTAACTCATGTGGCTTGGTTCTTTGCTTCTGCATTTGGTGACGAGGGTGGGATCGACAGTGGCACTGTCTATCAACGGAGTGACGACAGCAGCAGAATTTGATTTGAGGATTTGAGACCCCCAATCGCAAGGTCTGGTGAGGAGAAGCTGCCCCCACCCCTCGCACCATCCGTATCAGGAGAGACGCTCCTGCACTCATCTGTACTTACCTGGTGGTATTCGGAATTGTAGATTCTGGCCGGCGTCTCCCTCTTCTGGCGGTGGCTTGGCGAGATTCACAAATCGCCCGAGTCGCTTTCGTTGCAGCGACCCCACACGCAATCCGCGTGCAAGTAGGGTGAGTGCTAGTTCTTCTGCTTCATCAGTTATTTTCGGGAAGGAGGTGTGCGGCGAGCGCACAGGAAGGACCTCGTTGTTCAGCCCGTGAGGCGTCACGTGCCATGTCACGTGTGCGGAAGGAAGGTCAGGAAGTTGAGTGGAAGGCGGCAACGTGGGACAGGTTTTGTTGAATCAAGATATTGCTACCCAACCGATTCCTGGATTTGTCTATGGAATTATAACTGAGGTGAGCATCAAGTACGGAGACTTCATTGCTCTGTGGATTTGTGCGTGGCATTTGTTTTCTTTAGTGGACGAGCAAGTTTTGCAGCCAGGATGGCTTTGTCTGGAATTCCGGGACCGCAGATGTTCCTGCCAACTCCTGGCCCTCCAAGAATTAAATGGGGGCCCTGAAAGAGAGGTTTCCTACATTATGTGAAAGCCACCTGTGGCAATGGTATGTCAGTAGAAAGGAAGGTATCTATGCTCATGCATCTTCTGGGTTATGAGGGGCAGCGAATTTTTGAAACATTGCCTAATGTGAGTGAATTGGATGTTGAAGAAGGTATGAATGATTTTGACGCAGCGTTGTCAAAACTGGACAAACATTTCGAGGCAAAAATAAGTACTGTGTTAGAACGCTATCATTTCGGCATGAGATCTCAGCATGAGGGTGAGACAGTGGAAGAATACATTACTGCCCTGAGACATTTATCACTGAATTGCAAATTCGGTGAAAGTTTGGATGAACATATCAGAGATCAGTTTATGTTGCATTGTTCTAATGACAAGATTCGGGAAGAAGTGTGGCTAAAAGATGACCCTTTCCTGGATGAAGTTGTCACTATTGCAAAAAGAATTGAGCATACTTTGCAATGTGTGGCGAAGTTAGCCACAAAAGAATCCAAAGTTGTTCAACAGGTTGAAATTCTAAAAGTGGGTGACAAAAGGAGGGATGCTGTCAAAGACCAAAGAAAACAGAAACGCAAAACGTCCAAACGTGGCGACACGTACCAAGGGAAGGGTGAAAATGGAGCCCAGACAGCGAATAAGTTTACCCAAAGAGAAAATATTCAAGGGGGAAAAAGGAGAGAGGAACAATTGTGTTTTCAGTGTGGGAGTGCCCGTCACCTATCGACCTCTCCGATCTGTCCTGGCAGAAGGGCGAACTGCAACATTTGTAAAAGATGGGGGCATTTTGAGAATTGCTGTACTAATTACAATATTGGTGCTGGAAGGAGTATTATGTTTTTTGAGGAGGCTGGTGGTCCATCGTCAGAGGATTGTGAGGGTTCAGAAAATGAAATTGTCACTGTAAACATGGTTCAATGTTCTGAAGTTGATGAGTGCGATCACCCTTCTGCCTGTATTGAAGTGAATGGTTGCCAGGTCAAAATGCTTGCAGACTCTTGCTCCAAAATCACTTTGATGTCGAAAGCTGTATTTGAGAATGTTCTGGGTGGTAGGATGGATGATTTGAGCCCGTCGGACAAGACGCCTGGGGGCTATAATGGCGGGAAAATTGACGTATTGGGATGCTGTTCGGCAATTTTCAAATTTAAAGATAGAGTTACGTATGGAAAATTGTATATCACCAAGAAGGATGAGACCTTGTTAGGATGGAAGGAGCAAAGGGGATTATGCATTAAGCTAGATCCAGATAGCAAGGAACAGGTTTTAAATGTAGAAAAAGTGTCGGTGGGTAGTAGTTTAGGTGATAGTTCCAAGAGTTTAATTGCCAAATATCCTGATGTTTTCAACAAAGGTGTTGGTTGCCTCAAAAGGATGGTCCACAAAATTGTCTTGAAGGATGGTTGCAGGCCTGTGGCGGCAAAACTCAGACCGTTACCGGTGTCAATGCGTAATGCTGTGAGAGTGGAGTTGGAGAAGTTGGAGAAAGCTGGCATTATTGAACCAGCCAAGGCTGTTGAATGGATTTCCCCTGTCGTTGTGGTTAAACAGCCTGGTGGGGATTTGAGAGTATGTATTGACTTGAGAGAATTGAACCGTTGTGTGGTAGCTGAATGACATCCGCTCTCCAACATGGGAGAACTTTTGAGCAGAATCGGGAATGCCAAATACTTTGCCAAATTAGATATGGCCAGTGCCTATCATCAGATTAACTTAGATGTTGAGTCACGAAAGCTGACGGATTTTATTACATATGAAGGTATCTATCAGTTTCGGCGCATGCCATTCGGATTAATATAGGCTTCCTCTGTTTTCCAAAAAGTCATGGACGGATTATTCAAGGGTGTTACAAATGTCTGGTGTTTCCTCGATGATGTGTTAATTTGTGGAAGAACTGAAGAGGAATTAAGAAGGAAAGTGGAACTGGTTTTGGAAATTTTCAGAGCACGTGGTACTACTTTGCGAAGTGAGAAATGTGTCTTTTTCACTCAGGTGGTGGAGTATTTAGGGCATGAATTATCTGAGGAAGGGCTGAAGCCGAAGAGAGAGCTAGTAGATGGAATAAAGAGAATGCAGTCTCCAAAGAATAAGGCAGAACTGCAATCATTTTTGGGGACAATATAATTCTAGCACCGTTTCATAGAAAATTATGCTGACAGTGTTACTGCACTGAGGGCATTATTGAGAAAGGGGGTGGAGTTTGTTTGGGACAGAGAGTGTGAAAGAGAATTTAATGATATTAAGTCCAAAATCGATATGGCCAAACCCCTAACCATGTACGATACTAGAAAAAGGACGATATTGTCAGTAGATGCAAGTGAAACCGGCATTGGAGTGGTGATGTCGCAAGTAGGAATTGATGGAGCTTAGTCGGTGGTGTTGCATGCCTCCCGCATGTTGAGGGGTCCCTAACTAAATTACTCTGTCTTAGAAAAAGAGCCATTGGCGTGTCATTGGGGGATAGAAAAACTAAAAAAACTTAGTTTGGGGTCAGTATTTTGTATTGAGGACAGATCATAAGCCGTTGAAAGCAATTTTTGAAAGTAAAGGTTTGGACAAAGTTTCTAGAAGAGTTGCTTGTTGGGTAACCAGATTACAATGCCACAAGTTTAGTATGGAGGTCGTGGCTGGTAAAAATAATGTGCAAGCTGATCATGCGTCGAGAATAAGAGTTGAGGATGAGGATGATGGAAAGGCCTCTGCAGAATTCGAGAATATGGTGTTTGCCACTGTAGAAGGTGTGATTCACAAAGAAGAGTGGGTTAAAGCGTTGACATCAGATGAAATGTGAAGGCGCATAATACATTTCATTAGAGATGGATGGCCAGAGAAGAGGTTATTATCTGGTGAAGAAATGGCTCTGTGGGAGGTGAGGTGTGAACTGTCGGTGAAGGACGGCTTGATATCGGTGGGACAAGCTTGTTGTCCCTGTTTGTCTAAGGAGAAGTCTTATTGCTATTGCGCATCAAGGTCATATTGGGACATATAAGACCAAAGAAGTAATTAAGGCTGATTATTGGTGGCCGGGTTTAGACTGCGAGGTTGAGAGGACAGTTGGAGGATGTGTAGATTGTGTAAAGTCTGGGAAGAACATATCTGCGGTAGTGCAGCCGGTGAGAGGAGTTGAAAGTCCAAAGGGTGTCTGGCAGGATCTGGCCATGGACGTCTTAGGCCCAGTAGATATGGGTAGTGGTCGAGGTAGATTTGTGCTGGCTTTGGTGGATATGTTCTCACGATGGACGGAGTTCAAGATAATGAAGGATGTCACAGGACAGCCTATAGTAGCATTTTTGGAAGAAATATTTGAGAGGGAAGGGTTACCTAGGAGCGTGTTGACAGATAATGGCCCACAGTTCACTGGCAGCATCTTTCAGGAGTACATGTACAAGTGCGGTATTAAACATAAAAAGACTGCACTATATTACCCTCAAGCCAATGGTATGATTGAGAGGGTCAACCGCTGTATAATGGAGGATATTAGGGGGGCAAGTGCATGTGGTTTGGACAGGAAGGTCGCGGTCAAGGTCGATGTATGCTTTGCGGATGGCGCCTAATACTGAAACAGGGGTTAGCCCATTTGAGTTAATGAGAGGCCGGAGGGGTAACACTTTATTGTCTCCAGCTTGGTTAGGTCGGGTGAGAGAAACTGATAAAGTGGTAGATGAAGTAAAAAGAAGAATGGATGAGCGAAAGAGAAAATGGGTGAAGAAAATTAATGAGAAGTTTCCGAGAAGAAGGACGGTTGTTGAAGTGGGTGATCTGGTTAGGATAAGGAAAGCTGTTATTGCAAAGAAAGGTGATCCTCTGTATTCGGATCCAGTTAGGGTTGCTCAAGTTTTTGAGGGTGCTGTGAAATTGGAAAGTGGACAGGTGTGGAATTTATCAAGAGTAGCCAGGGTGAGGAGATGAATTATATTTCACTTGGTGTGTTTCACTTGGGTACCATACATTGTACTTTCAAGTTTTATTTTGTTTTTTTTTAATCATTTAAATTATCTCCGTAAATAGTTTTTTTTAATTCAGCTAAGGGAGGGGGCTGTGTTATGGTGATGTATTAGCATTGTCTTCTTTGATTGTGCTGAGTGGAACTCTGGTGAGTGATGTTATGACATGATGCTATGACATGTAGTTCTGGAGCATTGCTTGAGAATGTTATTGCTTGACTAACGAGTCAGTTGATGCTACGCTGTGGAGATGGTTGGGGGTCTCTACTACCCAGTCTTCCTTATAAGCAATAAACCATCTGTCTAACTCATGCGGCTTGGTTCTTTGCTTCTACAGTTCCCATTAGGGGACCTCAGAATCGGGCGGTAGGGGATTACCAGCACCGGTCTCCTTACCGGTGCCCGCTATCCCCTACCGCCCGACTCGTAATGAGGCCCATAGTTAAAGTTCGGGGGACTATGAGGGTGGGGAGGGAGATTGAGAGAGGGTGTTGGGGTACAGTTTACAGGAAGACGCGGTTATAAGGAAAAGCACACGGATAACTTGTATATGCACAGACATGACCACACTATTAATGGAATACATAAAACATGACCACATATATATCCGAGAGGATGGCTGAACCAAGAACTGAAGATATTAAAATGTTAAGCTGGAATGTCAGTGGACTGGGCTCCCATATTAAGAGGAGGATGATTTTGACATACATTAACAGATTGTGGTGGCGATTTCAACACCATTTTGGACGTGCACCTAGACTGCACGTCGGATCAGCCAAGGGCACTGTCAAGAACCGGCCAAACGATACTTAAGCATATGACAGATTTAAATTTAAGAGACGTATGGTGCTCTTTGAACACCACCAAAAGGGCATACACGTTTTACTCATCCGTGCATGACATGCATTCCAGAATAGACTTGTGGGTAATCGCCAACGACGCCAACGCTGGGTCACTGATGCTCATATATGCCTCAGGATATTCTCCGACCATTCATCTATACAACTAACAGTGCGCATCCCCGATCTACACATAGCCAGACGTCCCTGGGGGTTAAGGCAGCTGCCCTCCAAGATACGGTCTATAAAACATTAGTCCAACATATAGAAGAATACTTCAAAATAAACAAGGGCTCTGTGTCTAGTCAAGCGATACTATGGCAGGCATTCAGTTTATATCAGAGGCACTGCAATGTCCACCGAATTCGGAGTCCTTAAAGATATCCGCAGGGACCTGACCCGCCAAGAGGCAGATATCGCTGCTAAACAAACCCAGTACATGCAATCCTTGTCCTCACAACTAAGACTAGAGATTAAAACTAAGCTAGATGAATTTAAAGAGGCCGCCGACTACGAAATTCGCTATTTTGATAGGCCTGTGGCAGCACGTCGCTATGGGGAGAGAGAACGTCCAGGGAGACTATTGGCCAAACTGGTACGAGGAGAGCGAGGCCCAACTACCATCCCCTGCATTAAACAGACAGACGGCACTGTGACCACAGACAAACAAAAAGTGATGGGGGCGTGCTATGACTTTTATAAACAGTTATATTCTCCTCAGAGCAAAACTTCTGACGAGGGAATAGACCAATATCTAGCTGTAATACCCACAACATTACTAACAGATACCACCAGAGAATCCTTTGAAAACCCAATCACAGAAGCTGAGATATCTGAAGCAATATAAATGTTACCCAACGGGAAAGCACCTGGTACCGACGGTCTTGGGGCAGAATTTTACAAAGAATTCAGCCACCTCCTCGTACCCAAGCTACGTGCAGTATGGTCGGAGGCTCTAGAAAAAGGGGACTTGCCCGAAACCACAAGAGAAGCGGTTATTACTTTGCTGCTCAAACCGGGGAAACCGCCGGAAGAATGTGGCTCTTACAGGCCAGTATCATTAATAAACACTGATGGCAAAATAATTTCAAAAATACTCTTCACCCACTTAACTCCACTAATGCCATATATGGTCCACGAGACCAAACGGGATTTGTTATGTTAGGTCCACCGCTACAAATATAAGGCGCTGTTACAAGATTATAGCAGCACTACCGGAAGAGACACAGGGGGTGGCAGTGTCCCTTGACATGCAAAAAGCATTTGACACGTTTTACTGGCCCTTCTTGTTCAGAGTATTACACAATTATGGATTTGGCCCCAATTTTATTAAGTGGATTAAAATATTATATACTCACCCCTACGCCAGGGTAAGCATCAACGGCGCACAATCGGATATATTGGAGCTCCGAGGGAGCACCAGGCAAGGGTGCCCATTATTGCCCCTACTATTCGTGCTAGTGATAGAACCCTTGGCAGAAATACTCAGGACTCGCTACAGCGCATACGGGCTGTGGCTTGAGGGTAGATTGGAAATTATTACATTGTATGCTGATGACATCTTATTATATCTTAAGAACCCAGATCGGACACTCGGAAAGGTCCTGGCAGAGGTTAAGACCTTTGGCGAGTACTCAGGCCTCAGACTTAATACCAACAAATCTGAAATCTTCCCACTCACAAAAACAACGGTTGCACCACAGGAACTATGCAGACTCATTTGAAGCCCGATACATATGTATAGGGCCATATGTAGCTAGGACTGCCCAACTGACCCGCTCTCTGGACTACAACACCCTAGTAGACGCACTATGCATGAAAATGACACATTGGAATGCCCGTCCTATCTCATTGATGGGTAGAATCGCCCTCATCAAAATGATAATCCTCCCCAAATTCTATCTGTTCACTACCGTCCGGTGTGGCCCCGCCGCACAATGTTCACTAGAATAAGGAGTGCCTGTCCCACATTCACATGTGGGGGACACTCCAGGCTGAGTTGGAGGATGTTAACTGATTCATACCCACAAGGAGGACTGGCAGCTCCAGACTTCAAACTCTACTATTTAGCAGTGCAAGCACACTACGCCGCCCAATGGGCTACAGACTTCCTTAACCCCAAGGCCACACTAGAGGAGCAGTACCCAACAAAACTAGCTACACTACTCCATAACATGACGAAATCCTGCCCCAAACGATATAACTCTATTGACCCAAAACAGGTCACAACCACAGCCTGGGCCAGAATCACTGAGATACATAACACAGATAATCTGTACCACCCGAGCATGCCAAATTAGGGGTGACCCTCCAATACCTCCGACCCTATACAGAGAGGCAGCCACACACTGGACCTCCAGAGGCATTGTTCAGTAGGGACAATTATTCTCAGACAAACGATTTGTGACCTGTGTTACTCTCAAGGATATAGTGGGCGATGTGGCCAAACACAGACTATACTATAGGCGCTTGAGATTGTCCATAGCCAGCCTATTGCCTGATTTCCCGTCGAAACCAGTGATAAACCTGGGTTTGGGATATATGTTCACTGTGGGAAGTGGGAAGGTATCGGCGTCCATACTGTACAAGACTATTATCCAATCTCGCCCACCTGGAATACGGAATGCTAAAACTGAATGGGAACAAGATCTGGGGCAACAGATAGAGGACTACCAATGGCAGGAGTTATGCACCTTAACCAAACACATATTATGCAATGCCAGATATAAACAAATTCATTACAAAATAGTAAAAAGAACACATTATACACCTGTCAAACTGAAACGCATATACCCAACAATAACAGGTACATGCCCAAGATGTCACTCAGAGGAGACAAACATCTTCCATATGCTGTGGGCATGCATTAAGTTGAAGGAATACTGGGCAAAAGTATGCGCAGCCTTAGATGAAATGACGGACCACCCAATTGAATGGACCCCCATGCTATGCTTATTGGGTGCCACAGGGAAAATGAACCCAACTTGGAAAAAACTACTGAACTTAAGTTTACTGATAGCAAAGAGGGCCATACTGCTAAAATGGAAATGTAACAACCCACCAACTATACTGGGATATAGATATGCTATGGACAAGTGACACTGAAGAACTATACATAGACTCAGTACAACCTACCTCGAGACCGAGGAACATATGGGCCAGATATAGACAATACCTGGCTGATAAAGCTGAAGCCGACAATCCAGAGTGATATGACATGTAGACAATTGTGGTGTGAATGTCTTGTAATTACTTTAAGATGTGAATAAGTCTTAAATGTGTGCAACTATAAATAAAGGTTTTTTTTAAAAAAAAAAGAAACCAACAGTGTGACCCTAACCCCATTCATTATGAAGACATCAGCCTGTGGGAGGGTGTTGTGTCTGTGGGAACGTGTTCTAGGCCTGTCAATGAGTGTGGCACTGGATCACATAGAGGCTGCCCCTGTTGATGTTCAAGATGGTGGGGCCATCAGTATTACCATTGTAGGTAACACAGATGCGTGCGTTGTTCATACTCCTGACACTCAGAAGGGCAGTGTCAATGATGTGGGGCTGGGGTGGGATAGTAGTTAGAATGGTAGTATCATTACTATAGACGACACCGAAAATATATGTGGCTATACATCCATCATATGCGCTGGCCCCAATAAAGTGCGAAACCCAAAAATGTCAGTGAAAATAGCAAAGAAAAAAGGCCCCAGTAGAGTGCAAAAAAAACAAACTTCAGTGAAAAAGAACAGAAAAAAACAGGCATATACCCCCACTTTAAAACAGAGTTATTAAACAATGTTGGCGATGGTCAAAACCTTTAAGCCTTACTGTAAAAATAAATTGGGGGAGCTTGTTACTATGGGTTCTTTTGAATATGTGGAGCAGGTGGCTTCAACATTACTAAAACAGCTCGTTGATGATACTACAGCTTTGATGGCGGAGCCTTGTGGGGCATCCATGGGCTGCCAGTCAAGCTATCCTGAGAGCATGTTAGAAAATGCCCAAGATGTGGAACATAATTAGGGTTTCTGGATTTCAGCGAAAACCGAAACATTCCGATATTTGCCCGCCGTTGTTGTTTTTAAAAACCTTGTGGGACTCTGATGAACCCTGGTATTTCAATGAACATCATCATTGATTTCATCTCTGCGCCAGGGGGTTTTCGAAACCATGCTGCTCAATGCTGGTTTGCTTCAAAGCCTGGCGCATTGCAGATGAACTGTCTTCCAAGCCGTCGTTAGTGTTCTCTATTGCTGCCTATGTGAATTCATGACCTAGTGTTATTTTTTATCAGCCACTAGATGGCACTATTTAGCTTTCTTTTAACCTGACAACATTACCGAATAAGGGTATAATTCCTGAAGCATATTATTCCACATTACAGCATCTGAGCCCCAGGCAACAGTAAACAATTCCCAATATTTTATGTCCTGTTCATGAAAAACTCCATGTCAGTAACTGTCCTCTACCATACAGTTCAAGTTATAATGGAAATAAAAGGCTCAGAAGCTTCCAATTTCTGTGGCTGGGGCCAGATGCTGGATGGAAGGAAACGGCAGACAAAGAAATAGGACAGTTTTGCTCCATTGATTGGTTCCTTGTGTGTTCGTCACTGGAAAATGTGGGATCTCACCCAAAACAGAAATGCCATCAGTCTATTGCCTACAAAGCAGAACAGCAAATACTCATGGAGTGTTGCCTATAGCAATGCCTGTGATTAATTCAAAACCTTCCAGCCATTCTGTGTCGTACAAGCAAGGGGGCAGCAATTCACACGTGAACAGACATGCATTGGGAACAAACCACAAACATTTGCAGACACTACACAGCAAGTAGAGAGGAGGGATAATAGATGTAGGTACAAATAAGGTTTATTTTCAAAGGAAAAAGAAACTGCTGAAAGTGTACTTATTCTTTCATAGAAAACAGACATTAGATATTTCCTGGTTTCTGGAACATTGTGAACCGCACATTACAGGCTGCTGCCCGTTTTTAGGCTGCAGGGCACTGCTACATTTTCCTGAAAACATATGTCTCAGCAGATCCTTCAGTTACACAAAAGTAAACATATAGAGAGAGTCACTGCCTCATCAAAAAAGGTTCAAGTATTGGACACAAACTTTGGTTTCTAGCAACAGAAAATGTTACATTCATCAGTCTCAATTATACAATCTTTTTGCTGGTACATACTTTGATTTTGCACCATCGGAGATCCTGCTCTCCTCAACTAGGGCCTTCTTTGGCAGTCTTCTGGATCCAGAGAACATGAGTAAACCACACTTTGCAAAGAGGTCAGAGTGTGGCTTCCCTGAGATGCAGAAGAGGCATGTTTTTCACCCCCGTCCGGTAGAGCCTTTCTGTGGATACTTTACATTACAGAAACCCTTACACATCTCCCATTTAGGCTAAATCACTGGCACAGAGTTGTGAAACTATTGCAAACTTAAAAAGGTACTCCTTATAGAAGGTGGCCCATTTCAGGACTTTTAGGATTGTCGTTGTCCTGGCTCAGTACTCCAAAAGTTGGCATTCTACCCAGGTTCATTATAAGAACGTGTGTGCCTTTTACTTGCTCAACCAGTCTAGAGTGAAAACGAAGTGCTGTGACATGTGGCAGAATCCTTGAATTACAAAAACTATTCCCCTGCTTGGCATGCCAACAACTCAGCTGGAGCAATCAGCAGAAGAGAATCCTAGTTACTTTATTCATATTCACATTGGTAGAACTACCGCTGTTGGTGGTAGATCCTGGTTAATCAATGAAACCTGGATTTGTGTCCACAGCAATAGGCCAGTATCAATGAGTTCTGGGGAGTATTGATACTGACCCGTTTAGTGGAACCTGTAGCTCTAGCTCGATGATAAAAGATAAATCAGTGAGTTTTCATGAAGTTAAAATAGAAATTCAATACAGATTTCCGGAATCTTAGGGAGTTCACATTTTACAATTGGCTCTAACCATAGCGGTGGGGCGAACAGCTGCTTTCGCAGAAAATTGAATATCATAATGTTAAACTGGAAAAAACAGTTATCTGCGATTTTTCGAAGAGTGCACGCGAGAAAACACTGAAAAACACAGATTGTGAAATATTTTGAAAACACTGGAAAATCACCCCCGGAAGTAAACAAAGTAACCCCCTAAAACAGGAAACCCTAGACATAATACACTAGTGCTCGAGGGACCCTGTCAGTTTGAAAATCATGACACTGCCTCTACCCCACAGATATCCATTGACAATCACAATGTAGCGATAGCTGGTCCTAGTACAGTCGCCACCCCACCATTACCTGGCCAAGAAATATTAAAATCATTGGATATAATAGGGGCTAGCAATAACAAACACTTATGATTAGCAACTAGCATGTGCCCTAAAACCAACTGCTCCATTGGAAAACAGATGCATGTTTTAAACAGCCAGCAAACCGCTAAAGCACAATCTCATTTAACCAGCATCTGCCATAACTGGGGTGATCCTATGGGTGAAGTTAAAAACACAGGTGATGTTATAGTAGGGATGCCTTCACAGAGCGGGTGGCTACCTGGTTCAGAGAGCCCCTAAAAGCACTTAGTGATTGTTAAAAAGGTGTACATCTGCAGTCTAGCAGTGTTGGATATTTAACATTTTCAAAAAGGCTGGTTATATCCAGATGTTATCGGCCTAACACACCACAACCCTAAACCCCACAGCCTGATTCTTCTTTGTACTCGGAAAGGGTGCGGAAAAATCAAAGGGTATTTACAAAATTCACAGCTGTGGAGCATTATGAGGAATTCAGATTTGTAAACTTGGACCAGTTACGCTCGTTGAAGCATGGGCTAGCCATTATAATAGAAACCATGGCAACACTGGTCAGCTTAAATTGGAAACTATTGGGTCCAACAATTTCATCCAAATACACATGGATGCTGATGGTTTAACCAGACCCTGTTTTACAAGGCAATCCCAGCAGGATGTCTTCTGCATTTTACAATTTCTGGAAAATCTAAAGTGACTCATGCAGAGTAAGACCAAGATTATGTGTTTTGCACCAGTATTGGTCTTTGCTGATTTTCTGGACCTCCTCCTTCTAAAACACCTTGAACAGCTTCCACTATATAATTGATTAGTCTGTATATATGAAGACCTTCCAGGAGAGCCACTCCATCGATGATACAGATCTCATCACTGTAATTCTGCTCATACCCCTTTGTAAAGACAGCTTTGAGTTTGGAGATGCTCACATGATCATCATTTCTGAGGAGTGTTTCTGTCTTCTTTTTTAAAAGTCTTTTGCTGTACTGTTTTTTATAGACCTCTAAGGAATTCTGGCCTGTAACAGCTACGGGGGTATATTTAATAGATATATGATGTGTGTTGTTATACATATTTATAAATGCAGGTACAGGTCCACATATATACAAGTGTTTTTAGCTGTGAAGAAATGCTTGATCTGTGTTTTAAAAGTGCATATAAAACCTTTTACAATTGAGGCTTTAACATTGGAGTGTGTTATGAAGTGATGCACCCTCTGTTGTTTTAGAAGGCTCTGCAGTGGTTATGTAGAAACCCCTTACTGGTGTCTGTCTGCAGTTTAGCGGGTATGCCCCCGCTGTTAAATATGGTTTTGAAAGCCGTCGCTAGACTGGGTCCTGTCTTGTCTTTTAAAGCCTCAACATAGGCATATTTTGATAGGACATCAATGACGGCTAGAATATAGCAGAATCCATCATTGTCTCCTTGAAACTGGCTTATATTCATAAGATCACTCTTCCATTGTTGATCGATTTCAGATAACACAGTCATTCGGCATTTAAAATATTTTTGGGCCAGCTTGGTAGTGCATGGGACTCCTGATCCGAAAAGCCACATCTTGACAGCACCCCTTGACACATTCTCACCATTGGTTCCCTGTTTACAGCACAGGCTCCATAACTACCAACACCCCCTACATCGTAATATGTTTGGACAGCATTACCCGGAGCATTACCCGGAGCATCTTTACCCCATAGCCATTGGACATAAAGACACAACTACGTTTTACAAACAACAGATTTTTATGAACATTTACAACATATATTTGTATTCAAATTGTATTTACACTGTATATCAGGGGTTGTCAGATGCTGTACAGTGATCAATTGGGTGACACATTCTGCTGTATGTGCAATTACTTGATACACACCTTACCGTGCTCCACATTGATAAGTAAGCATGACAGTATATCTGTGGCTGATAGAAATTCATAAAGCTGCATATCAAACCACCAATATCTTTTAACAGCTAGAAAACAATGTTGTATGCCGTACACCGCCAGCTTCAATTAAAGTCCAGAAGGAAGTCTTAAATAGTCAAAAATCCCTTTGTAACAATTTTGCCAGTAGCTGTCCATTGTAGGGTGGCATCTCCTGGAGCATATGTTTCAACACATAGAACCTTGTTGCATTGATGTTTGTATGTCCACAATGGTGTTTGGAGATAACACAACATCTTTGGGGATATACTGCCTAGAAGCTCCTTTAAGAAAAGCTAACATTAATTGATGTACACATGCACTGGTGGGTTTCACATTAAATTCACAGCTTCCCAAGAGGTGTTCATTTTTGTATTTCCTGCAAATAAGCATAAGTACATGTAAGTTATCTATTTTCTATATTCTCAATCGTCATAAGTCAGTTTACGGGAAACCATGCACATTGCTCTGCTGTACTGGTTTAGATATCATTTATCTTTCACTTGCGAAATATTTTTTCAATTATGCTTTTAACACACAGTGGACACCCCCGTCTAAACTGCTTCTTGTATAGCCCACAATGTTTTAGACACATATTGTTCTGCCCCTTTCCCAAACCTTAGCTGTATTAACGGCTGTATAAGGTGCATAATTTCTACAGATGTTTAGGGCTCAACATGTAACATATTTTATGCACCAATTTATCTGTATAGGATATTTCCAAACATTCATGAACCTCCTACTGCCAGGCACACATTCTGTGAAAGTGTTATGAAAGTCTTGTTTTAAACATATTTTCACCACTCTAGCAGTGAAGCCCTGAATGGCAGAGATATCAACCCAGGTCACAACAGCTTTTTCCATTACTTTCCTTACATAGGCTATTATCATGATTCCTCTGGTTTTCAATTTGATTTGCACAGCAAACACAACAAATATCGACAGTGCCTTCTTCAGCTTGGCTCTCCTCATTGCCGTCCTTTTTATCAGTTAGAGGATGTAGAGAAAAACACAGAAATGCATGGTTATAACGGTGGGCTAGATGTCACACCTCAACAAAATACAAACGTCTTCTCTAAATTATACCCAACAGTTGACACGCCATACGATATTCAGGCTCAATGACCTCCCATTTTTCCCAAAGGTTCAGAGGGTCGGGCCACTCTCCGTCACCATAACTCCATCATTCTGCATGACCATGGATTCATATCCATTGTCTTCAGGTTCCATTTTGCATGAACATGATCGCACAGGCTCCATACCCAGGGGCTGCTCGAGAACCATGGCGTCCGCACCGGTAGACATTTCCAAATTAGCCTTCTCTACAGCTGCACTTGCCTGGGTTTTTTCAATGACATCTCCAGCAGACCGGCCCCTCGCCATGGCAATGAGAGGCGGTCGACTGAAGACAGAAGGTGTAGTCATGTTCTTTCAGAGCTTCAAAGCCTCACAGTCCACCATCAAATCCTGAGAGTCCTCCGTTGCATCAAGATTGCTGTATCCACCCATAGGATAGTAAGGTGTATAACTATCATTGTATTTGCTGGTGCTGCAGAGGGCTGTTTCCTCCTCTTCGTAATTGTAGCTGTTCATAATTTCAGTTTCCTTGAGACCATGCTGGCTACCCCCAAAAAAGTCTGAAGAGCGCATGTGTTTTCAGGGGCTATAATAACAGCTATATAGCTGTATTCTGTGACCCCGCTCCAAGTAAGGGCACAGCCTTGGAACTACCCATAGACCTATACCTATTTATATCCAACCAATTAAAGTTCTTATCAATATTATATAAAATGTATATTAAATGTATTTTAAAACTGTTGGGGTTCACCACATCATCTATTTATACCCCATATTGGGATTGTTATCAATTTTATATCAAATTTATATAAAATACTTTTGCAGGCAATTACATTTTTTGGGGTGCAATCAAATTTATAGGGGTTCAGGGCATGGAGTAAGGGGAGTAAGGGGTGGGGCCACCTGTTAATTGAAACGGTTGCTGAAAGTTATCCCACCTTACTACTAGCATTGCTCTGGGCAACACGCCAAACCATCATCTTTCAGTTTGAAGTTACAAAAGGAGTAAAGACCATTTGCATATCAGAGTGGATTCAACTCCAAAAGGTGCAGTCTGTCATCTGAACTAAAGGTTTGGTTTCTTCAAATGTAGACAATTATCCCATGTTTTGGTTTGATGAATTCCAAAACAAATCAAAGGAAATACATTGTTTTAAGGAAATAATGTATAAGCTTATGGACATTTTACGACCAGATTAGGTTTTGACCCTGGTTGGTTTTATTATATCATTGGCCAAAAGAAGTTAATGAGCTGCCATTGTTTCAACTATTGCTACTGTCTTTTGGCTTTACTATGCAAAGGCCCAGTCAACTGTCAAGAAATGTTTTTAAAAAAAGTCTCTTGCAAGTAAACAATTCCAAAAAAATAGTATTCCCTTCTAAATGCCGTTTGCCATATTTAGTGCTCCTGCGTTAACAACACAAAATGTAAGTGTTAGGTTGCAAACGGCTGTGGCCGGGCATATATTCTTGGTCAAATATATGCATGTCCCCAGCTCTCTGCAAAGTCACACTACATTTTTGGGAACCTACATAGATGGCTTTTTCACTAAAGCTTGCATGTGTGGACAGAGAAAAGAAACGTTTTTGATTTGGACAGGATGTTCCTATTCATGTTTCCTGCACAGTAGCTTTGAGCACTTCTGTGCACTTTGATTTGTATGGGGTCCTGTCAGTGACTCCCTCAAAGATCAAGCTGACTGCACCATAACAAGGAGGAAGCTCATTTCATCCTAACATAAAACAGCAGCTAATCTGTTGCAAAAGTGTCTCTCTTGTCAAACCAATAGTATTTTGTGTTTACCTGTGAGCGCTGACTGTGCATGCACCACGGGCAGAGCAGCACTGCAGCCATTATTAAGGATATGATTCAGTAAAAAACGACACAGTAATGTCATTGCCTGACAGGCTTAGCAAGACCAAAAGGCTGTGATGTAAGCAGAGGCGTTGCTAAGGGTGGGGGGGGGGGCTGAGAGGGCTATAGCCCTGGGTCTTTTGGTTGCAGCCCTGGATAGAAGCTCAGGTGTTACAACCAAAAAGGCTAACCAGCCCCCAATCCCGACAGTCCCAAAATTACTGTAGCCCAGATCTTTTCCTCACCTAGCAACAGCCTTAGATGTAAGTCTCTTCCCAGGACCCAAGCCCATCCAGTGACGTGTGAAACGTCATATAGAGCGCCTGGAAACTGCCATTGGGTGGTAGTGGTGCATAGTATAAATCAACATAACATATGAAGGGGAACATATTCTTGCTTAAGAACTGGAATAGGTGTCACATGTGGTGCTTGTCACCAGATCAGGGCCTGTACCATATGATGGGGAGTTCCGCTGTAGGCGGGGATGCCATGTGGGTAGACTGAGCAAAACGGTACAGAAAAATAGAATGGTGCTGGTAGAACACGGACCTCAAGGTCAGAGAATGTTGTGTTAAGAAGTTAATTGCTAATGTAATTGATTCAAGGTATCTTGCTGACTTTCTGTATGAACCTCATTGTGAAAAGCGTGCGCCATACTTAGATGAAACTGTAAATGTCAGCATGTACCACACTTATATGGAATTCTTAACTTTAGCTTGCGTTACATCTAGACAGGATTGTGAATCTTAGCATGTGCCATACTTAGATGAAACTGTAAATGTTAGCATGTACCACACTTAGATGGACTTCTTAACCTTAGCCTGCGTCACATTTAGATAGGATTGTAGATGTTAGCATGCGCCAGACTTAGATGGAATGCTTAACCTTAGCCTGCGTCGCATCGAGACAGGATTGTGAATGTTAGCAGGCGCCACACCTAGATGGAATTTTTAACTTTAGCTTGCGTCACATCTAAACAGAATTGCGAATGTTAGCATGTGTCACACTTGGATGAAATCATGATCACTAGCCTGCCTCTCATCTAGGCAGAATATTGAAAATTAGAAAGCGCTTGATGAAATAGTGAATGTTAGCAAGCATCACACCTGGACATAATTGAAAAGACAGCAATGCCAACTAACCAATTCACTAACAATTTCATCCCTCTGCATACACCTCTCAAACTCTAACCAAACACAACCACAAGCCTAATCCACAGCAATCCGCACAAACTTCACTAGACTGCAACAACAAAACAAACCACACATAGACTTTCACGACAGAACACAATGACTACCGACCGCAAAACACCCCAAGCCCAGCCAACGGACCCACCGGGCTGAGGCTGCCAACAGCACATCACTGCTCTCTTGGACTTTCCCAGTTTACTCCCACTAACTCACCCCCCATCCCTTTTTCAGAGCCGCCAGACCGCCCGGGGACCACTCCGGTGGTGATAGTGCGCGGTGCACATATCCTTTAACATTAACATTAAGAAAACCCCATAGAACCCTGATCATTCTGTCTTCAGCTGCCTCTTTCTGGGAGTGGGATAGTCTGCGGCTTCTCTTTCCATTTCTGCACAGTTCTATGGAAATAGACCTGACGCTGCTGTTTTCCAGCTGTCTTTGAACCAGGATGAGGGGGATGCTTGTAAATCACATTCACATACCATACTTACCTCTCAACATGCACCTGCCATTATAGCTGAGCATTAGAACATCTGACGTCATCCGGGGATACTGCAACTGGCTTGTGGACACTACATACGAGGAGCAGTAATGTCTTGGCTTTATGAAGATGCTCACAAGTGGAATGGATTGCCTCAGAGTTGAGGAGGCTCCTAACAATGCACTGGCCTGGCACAGTCCACTGCTTCAGTAATTGGGGATGCTGTTGCTGGGTTCAGAGAAGTAACAGGAAGGCTTTGCAATAGTGCATGACTCTGTGTAGAGAATTGAGGGCATAAAAAGCAAGGATCGATAGCACAGTGCAACAAGTTGATGGGAAGGCCCAGCAAGAGAACATGACCTGGTTCCCTTCCCCAAAAGAACATATTAGCAGTTGTTACCAAAGACGCCTGCAGGCACTGCTCACACCAGGGGCACTTTGCTTTTATATTTTTAGGAGCATTGGTTTCAAAGAAATTCAAGGGATATGCCCGGACATGAGGACACAAAGAAATTTAAGAGACGGGTTGAACCCATGATGTAATGTACCAATCAGAAGCCATTTATCCTTTGCTGGGCACCTGATTGACAACACAGTGCCTCTATGATATCGCTCCAATAGCTCTGGGAAACACCTAAAGCTTTGAAATGTTCAAGGTGCAAATGCGTTTATGGGACAGACAGCTGTGATAGCCCCATCAGAAAATACGAGGGATGGCCTAGTGACATTTCAACCACGTGGCCCTGGTGAAAACAACTAATTGGAAAAGTAGGTCACTTTCAAGTTGTCGGAAAAATGCTGCTCTTATAAACAAACTAAAATGCTTGTATCAGAAGCAAAGGAAGGACACATCTTGGATAATGTAATTCAGTAACATTGAACACGGTGGTTTCTTTATAGTTACAGCATCCGATATTCAGATCATGACTGAATGGAGCTTAAGCAACATATTTTGGGGCAGTTTTATTAGACTATAGGGCAGGCAATGAGCAAATTCAGAAGTTATCAAGGAGTTTATACTGGGCACTTGGGAGCATAGCTCAGGGGCAACGTGCCCGCCTTGGAAGCAAGACTAAGTGGAGCAAATGGGGTTCGGTCCACGCTTTCTGGGTATTAAGCGCGTTATAAATAACCAATTTTACACTCAATGTACTTCCACTACCTACATTAGCATGAAGGGCATTTTGAGTTTATTCCGGCTTAGATATATTTTTATAAATGAATCACACACTTAACCTCCCAGCCACAATTTCCTCTTTGAGCATGGGTTCATGTGTATCTGTTCTCGGTGGAAACTCTCGTTGCATGACCTAATTAAGGTTTCCTTGTCACATTCTACAGTTACTTTTAAACATATCTTTGGGAAATACCCTTTTTTTGGAAAATAACTGAAGTCGTCTATTAATCAACGTTACCCAAAACTCTATTTTCATTATTATTTCTAAATGATCATTTGGTGGTCTTGCACATCTGAAATTCACATTTCTTGTTATCAGTTGACATGCAATGTACTGTTATTAAATGACTTTCCGATTTGAATATAGATTTAGATTTACTTAAGCATTATAGGCAGCACCACTTATGGGTTATTATACCAACACCATCTGATCATTACAGCGCTCAATGGTTTCCCAGCCAGGTTCGTGCTTTATAAATCATTTACATACATACAAACAGCTGTGGCATATGTTTATGGCGCATTGATTCTTTTGATAATGCTCTAAACGACAAAGTTCATATTTCTGGCAAAATGAGAGATGGGCCTGATTTACAAAAACATTTTACAATGGCACAATCTCATTAAAAAACACGATTTGTAAATCAGACCTATGTACGCATAGCTTGCCATCTCAATAATGAGCAGGCATTCCACAAATTCTAATTTACAAATATGTGGCAGCATTATGCTGCATTCCACACTTATCTCAAACACTGACGTATTTCCTGAATGGAGCCATGTTGGGTATTTATGCCGTGTCCCAAAAGTCTGTCCATGAAACTCAAATGTCACGGATTGTACTTTGCAAGCAGAGTGCTTGTCGCCTTCTATAAACCACTTTTCAAGCATTTTAACACCACAAGTAAATTAGCACCAATATAGAAGTGACTTTTATTTTCAAAGAGCTTAGTTGTATCCCCACATGTCTTCCAGGCCAAATCAATTAGACCATGAAAAGACAGATTGTATTTATTTACAAAATCTGTTTCAAAGAATTTGTAATAAGTTCTGTTATATTGTAGAACCTAAAACAATAATATTAAAATCATGTTTTTACATAACAGGATGAAGAGCTGAATTTGGCTATTTAGGATTCAAATTTGTCAAGTGCAGGCTAGCCCGGTTTCAAAGGCAAGCACTTAACGTGTGAGCAGTCCATCCTAAAGTGCCAACGGTTCTATGTGGCAATGCCCTCAATGCCCCCAGGAAAATGTATTAATGTGAAAAAGAAGTCAGCAGAAACGTTCTTTTAAAAAATGTAGTCATACAATACCAGCAATGTAAAGTGTGCGAAGGTTGCCAAAAAACGTATTTTTAAATACAGAAAAGTTGAAGTCTGTAATCCTAACAATTACCCAAACCACTAATAAATCCTCCAGAATCCTCTAATTTCACTCCTAAACCTTACCCTAACTCGATTTAAACCCTTATTCTACCCATAACTCTAAACTAACTCCAACCCTTTAGTGTGCTAAAGTATTGCTTGTCACTTAAAGGATAGTTCCGGGACTTTTTTTTTATTGTTCCTATGGTTCGGCCATGTGTTTTTAAGCATAAATCGGTAGATCGTAGAAAACTTTCCTATGGACCTTACCCGACTTTTCGTCCATTAACGCACTCGAAAACATCCGCCATTTTATGATAATCCTCTCACTTGCCGCATCGCCCTGGCTCACCTGCTTTTGCGGCACTAAATCAAATCCCCCGCCCCTGAAACAGACTTGATCAAAACATTCATATTCCCCGCCTCTATCCGTGACGTGACTGAGCTGCGTAGGCAAACGCGCCCAGGCGTCTTCTACGCGACTCCACACAGAACCAGGAAATCAACACAGATGAGCTCAAACAACACAGCGCGCCACAATTGGGAATAT
Organism: Ambystoma mexicanum; assembly: GCF_040938575.1. NCBI lineage: Eukaryota > Metazoa > Chordata > Amphibia > Caudata > Ambystomatidae > Ambystoma > Ambystoma mexicanum. Next base: position 491,585,237 of record NC_090930.1, on the reverse strand, counting down.
GAAACTGTGCTTTTAAATTAAACCGCAAGATTGTAAATTTGGTAAAGTACATTTATTTGACATCAAATGTTTTGAGAATATTCAGCGATTAGCATTTTTATTTGCTCACGTTCCAAAAAGTTCGTTTCGAGGCACACGATGTTCCTTTGCTGTACACAGGGTCTTAGATCATCTCACAATACAGCGCCACAATTCGGAATATGAAACAGTGGTTTAAAAGCAAACGGCAAGATTGTACATTTGGCAAAGTACATTTATTTGACATCAAATGTTTTGAGAATATTCAGCGATTTGCATTTTTATTTGCTCTCGATCCAAAATATTTCGTCTTGAGGCAAGCGATGTTCGTGTGCAGTAGACAGGGTGTTGGTTTACGATAAAATAAGCTCTTCGGTCGCACTGATAATCGCATGGCTATTCCAACAACGAGGCACTAGGGCACCACAACGGTCTGTATGTTGCATCTAGCCGCTAGTACCGCGTAAGGGCATACTTGTACTTGGCGATCGTCCCACAAAATGGTCAGGGTGCTAACGTTGTTCACGCGGAGAAGCAACTGGCGGTTGAAAAAGCCATCCGCCGGTGTCTGGTACTCGTGACACATGCAGTAATGCATGATGTATCTATTTGAAAAACATAAAAAAAGGAAATTAGTCTCACCATCAGATCTTTATTAAAATTATTCATTTTATATATTAGGTCTGGAAATTATTTCATAGCTAGGACAGTGCAACTGGGTTTTATACGTCAAGGGGGGCTGTAGGATACTGAGACAGTCCCCCAGTGCAGGGGTTGACAGGGAGTGCAGGTGGAGAGTGGAAGGGCCCAGGACCGAGGTCGCAGACAGTGGACAAGTTGTAGCAGGGGAGAGGGAGAGAGAAAGCAGAAGCAAAGAGAAAGGTTTGGAGGTGCTTCCATAAAAGGAGACGGTTCTCCCCAAGATAGTGCGCGGTACAAAACAATATGCCACATAGAATGAACAAGTACAACTTAACCCGTCTTTAAAGCTACTGTATAGTAATTAAATTGCGGTATAAACTCATCTAAAGAGTTACTTACATTATATTTGCATTTTCCATTGTGTCTGTGCGTAGGGCAGCCCCGAAATACCACTCCTTCTATGCCGACGTTTTATTTCTTCTAATGAACGAACATGAAATGGCTTTCGTTTCTGAAATTATATTCATTATCGTTTCTTACGTGGTCCCGGCCTGTCAAGGTCAAATAACAATAGAACCTTATACTGAGTAGTGGGCCATTCTGGCACTCGAGAAAAAATCAAAGCAGCTGACCTTCACTTTGAACGAACACACATTCCTAGTTAGCTAAATTCAGTGTACGGCCGTTTTACAGGACTTGAAATTTACACTCCATCTTTGCATTTTGTCTGCTTGCTTTGCTGCCCCACAGAACCATAAATACGGAGACATTCTATATTTTTGGAAAAATCATTTATATTACTGTTTGGTTTAATTTAATGCGCAAATGAACAAGGTTGGATATATAAACATATTCAATGGGCCTGCGACATGAGGAGACTCGAGAGAACAGACAATCAAATTACAATCATTTAAACCGTGATGTGTATTTCTCAATGAGCTCTTCTTTAGGTGGACATGGAACAGAGGCAATGTTGGGTGGCAATGCAGTTGTCACCTGCACAGGTTCGTTCACAACTCCATTTATGTGCCTATCTAGGACGTCAACAATAAGTCTCTCAATAAACTCATATTGCATATCCTCAAACACTGGTTTGATCACCCATTGTTTACTTCTTTTAGTGAAGGCCTTATTGTAGCGAAGCGTCCCTAAAGTTCCGGTCGTCCTACTTTGTTGACGTCCAACGTTATGGTTATGTGCCAAGACCGCTAGAAGAGTCCGATTTATCATGCCCTCCATGCCAAAATGCAATCGTTTTGGCCTGTACTTTAGGCACATATTGTGGAACACCTCCAAATCTCCTGTGTGGCAGAATTCCGTGAGTCCCCTCAAATCTCTTGTTATAGTTTTATCAAATACAATCTTTTCAATGGCTTTGTGAGTGGGTGATGAAGGAATCAACCACTTCTTCTTCCGTGCCTCCTCTGTGGACAAATGGCCATGTTCACAATTGTGGAAATGTTGGTTTGTGTTCCAACGATGAACGTTTGTGCAGTGTGGCATTACTGACCGCCATTTTTCCAGTAGAATTTCCAACGACCCTCCACATGTTTTTGAGCTCCACCAAAGATGGTTGCTGATTGACTTGGACCACTGTGAAATACCTTGCGTTTCTTTTTTTTTACCTGCAGCAGACATTTTTTTATTGATTGTTTTTGCAAGATGCCAAACGTCAAATTGGTGATTTATATTTTTGTACTCTTCTCTCATTGTCTTGGCAATTGAAACGTGTCTGTCCGTGGCTATCAGGTCGATCACCATTCCCCGCGATTGTAGTTCTTGCAATGATGCTACAAAGCCAACTTTCTCCATGGCCACTGAGGATGTACTTTGTGACACCTGCACAACCACCGAACTCACAATTTTCTTACTTTCCATGTCCTGAAAGTGGTAGGTGCAGTACTTGGCTGAAACTCCTGGGCTGTCGCACTGTCCATCATCGGCTAGCCTGAACCGTTTGCCCGCAAATGTACTATCAATAGACATTTTTTCCATTCTCCAAGCTTTGCTAATGGCTGGAAATAGATAATCGGTTTGGTATTTGTAGAACTGAGTTTTCGCAATGAAACGGATTCCCACAAACTGAAAAAAAGACTCTAATTTTTTAAAACTTGAACCACTAAAAAGTGCAGCCGCTGCACAAAGTAGATTGCCTGCTGGCAGTTGTCCCAGCATGGGTTGTGCAGACCATGAGAAAGGATGATATTTTGTACAGGTGGCATGTATTTTAAGGTTAGTGCCTCGAATTGCACGAGTCACATTAATCAATGGCTCCCCACATACTTCCCCACCTACCGAATGCCCACATTTCAACCGAATAATTATATCAATCAAACAACTATCGAATACAATGAATTTGGCCTCTTTCCTTATAGTGTCACTCTGCATCCCAGCTGGTTCGGCCTGTAACGTTGAGGACATGTCACTCACATGAAAGGTAGAATCTCTGATATCGTCTTCCGCTATGTTCAGTGATATTGAAGGTGTTTCATTGTAGTCCACTTCATTCTCTTCCATTGCAACATCTGTTCCTTCTCCGGCAATGGGTGAATAGGACAATTTCTTCAACTTTCTCGCGGTCTTAGTTTTTGCGGGTGTGGATTCTGTGAATTTATCTCCAACTGCATCCGAACTACCAGGAGGACATTCACTATCAATGGCTGGTGGTGGTATAGCTCCGTTGTCAATCACTTCATATTCTTCCCATTGGCACGATGCATCTCCAGTCTCAAGTCCCTGCCAAAAGGTTTGACAAGCAACATCTCTCGTTCGCTTCACTGTCTGTGTAGATCTAGTTCGTACACCCACTCGCAACTAGAGGACAGATTGGAAAAGGGATGTTCAGTTTAAACACAACTTACAGTATTGAACTATTAATAGTGAAAAACAACATAATATAGTGACCAGGACACTAACCTTCTTTTGCTTTCTTTTCTTTGAAACTTTCTTGCCTCGAACTTCAACATCAGGACGCTGTTGCTCCGACTCGTGTGTGCATGTCTCCACTTCCTCTTGCGCTGCAACGACTACATTTTCATGATAAGCACATCCATCACGCACTGACGCTCCATCGACTCCCTGAAACATAGAACTTTCATTAGTATGTATAATAATATTGAAAACACAAAATGTACTTGGGGACCAATACCCACGTACATCTCAATAGCAAAACACGAATGAACGCTTTGTGTAGAACATTCAAACGACAATTATTCACGCATTGTTGATCTAGTTAGATGGAACTGTCAAGATCCATACCTCGGGCTCCTCATAGACTTCCATTGATGATATTATTGAAGATGATGCTTCAGTGACTCCCTGAAACACAGTAATTGCATTAGTATGGTTTTCTATTTTGATAAAAAGAACAGAAACTTTGTGCAGGCGTGAACGGCTCATCTAAATAGACCTGCACAAATGATCAGTTATCTAAAATAAATAATGGATATGTAAATATGATTCGATTTGCTTGATCGTTGGAAGTGTCACCACCCAGAGATCTGCATCAACTACTAGGGGTGATGTTCTTGTAGAAGAAGCTCCGTCATCTCCCTGAAACATAGTACTAGCGTTAATAAAGAAGGAAGTATAGCGGATGTAATCACGTCATATGATTTCGCTTGATCGAACTGTCAGTATCCATACCTCAAAATGCATAAGAACATCAAGGGACGATGTAACTGCGGTGCACACTTCTGCAAGCTGTTGCGCCGACCCGTAACTGCATGCTCCCCCTTCTTCTTGGACTAATGCTCCATCGACTCCCTGAAACATAGGACTTTCATTAGTAATGAACACAAAATTGAAAAAAGAAGACACATAGGAGGGCGACGGAACTGTCCTGAAACGTACCTCGAGCATCTGAGTGACATCAACGGTAGTCGTCAATACGTTGGACTCCTCAGCATCTCCCTGAAAGACAGTACTTGCGTTATTTTGGATAACAATAATTATAACTGAAAACAAAGACTAGAGGACGAGTACAAGGGTGTACCATTAGGTAACATAATTACACGATAAATTAAAACTATTGATTTACATGCCTAAAACAAGTCAGTGGCAGAATAGCCAAGTAAGATTACCCGATAGGCGCTTGAAGTGGCTGATGACTGCAATAATGACACGGATGGAGAATCTTCCGCCTACATATTGAGTGGATACATAAATGGGGAAATTATTGTTAGCTAATGCTACACACTACCGCAAGGCCAAGAGATAAATACGTAAACTTGACTCAGCAGTGTAGGGATGTGGAAGAATAGAGTGGGAATAGCGGTTGAGAGCAATTTTCGCCTCGCTCGCGGTGTGTTCTTCTTTATTAGCAATGATGTGGAGTACATGTCAGAGGTAAAGTGCCTGCTGCAGATGCGGTATCGATCACCCCTCTTGTCCGCAAAGACCTCTAGGACTCTACTTTCAAGCTCAGACGGTGGATATCCGCAATATCGGACCCATTCTCTTATCTGATCTATTGTCTTAGGGAAAACATGCATTATAGTACCTTCTGATTTATTATGGGTCTTCGAAGGACAACCGCCAATGGAACAGGCAGGCATTGTGGAAAGTTCTGAAAAGAAAAGATCAACAATTCTCTATGAATACCAATGTAAACTCAGAACATGTGACTAGTTCCTTGCATGTACTGTCTTGAACGAAAAGAAATTGGACGCAAAATGATTATGGTACATGGCCTTACCTTGACGAACAAACAGTTAGATGCAGGGATCAGAGTAGTTTCTTGTCGTAGAACAGGGAGCAGTTCACAGGTTGCAATCTGACGAGTTTCCTCGAAATGGTCACGGAAGTTCACAGAGACGAAGAGCAGATAACCAGCACCTTCACGGGTTGACTAGCAAAGCGCAAAGAAGTGCTCATTAGAAATATGAAGTGGGTTATAAAGAATTCGAAACAGGGGTGTGTTTGTGAATGAATGACGTGTATATGTTGTGGCATTATGTGGATTGCAGGGGGCCGTCCAGCGTGAGGGGGGATGCTTGGCAGGAGACACGGGGTCTGGAGGTAGACATGGGAACAACAACCCATGCTCTATAGACCACTTTGAAGTGTACATGGTCTTTGGCACCTCTTGGCCTTTATCGCTCCCTGACTGCTCCAGTTGCCAGCACAAGTACCCCGGTGCGAACTGCCTTTGATAGGGCGGGGGGTGGATTGGGGCGGTGGTCGTGCAGACAAGACACAGGAAGACTCGTGAATGGAGACACACTTATGTGGATTGCAGGGGGCCGTCCAGCGTGAGGGGGATGCTTGGCAGGAGACACGGGGTCTGGAGGTAGACATGGGAACAACAACCCATGCTCTATAGACCACTTTGAAGTGTACATGGTCTTTGGCACCTCTTGGCCTTTATCGCTCCCTGACTGCTCCAGTTGCCAGCACAAGTACCCCGGTGCGAACTGCCTTTGATAGGGCGGGGGGTGGATTGGGGCGGTGGTCGTGCAGACAAGACACAGGAAGACTCGTGAATGGAGACACACTTATGTGGATTGCAGGGGGCCGTCCAGCGTGAGGGGGGATGCTTGGCAGGAGACACAGGGTCTGGAGGTAGACATGGGAACAACAACCCATGCTCTATAGACCACTTTGAAGTGTACATGGTCTTTGGCACCTCTTGGCCTTTATCGCTCCCTGACTGCTCCAGTTGCCAGCACAAGTACCCCGGTGCGAATTGCCTTTGATAGGGCGGGGGGTGGATTGGGGCGGTGGTCGTGCAGACAAGACTCGTTTGCCGCAGGGCCTCACCAAGGAGAGGCCATCTAACTGCATGTAAGAGGCTGGCTGCAGGATCTAGTACATGGAAGGCAGGGGGGTGAGTTTATAAATACCTCACCCTCCCAGGAGAATATATGGGTGCAGTTCACCCTGGAGACCCTGGATGCCTAGGCAGTTAGTCAGCAGCAGGCTGGCCTGTGGTGGCAAGGCGGCACGGGCCAGAGGGGGTCATCTCTGTACCCGTTGACCAAAAGGATGATTTATTATGATCAACCATATTTACCTATAACCATGTTTTGTATCAATAAAATACAACGGCCTTCCTTTTATTGCCAACGCTTGGACAAATCAAAACAACCATTGTTAAAATATATATTGGGTTTTATTTTGGATCTTAATTTCAATTGAACATAAATAATAAACATTACACATTGGAAATTTGCGGTTGCAGCACATCCAGGGAAAATCCGCGGTATTGTCCACTGACGCTGGGGAAATGTTGTCTAATGGCAAGTACCGCACAGGCAGGTATTACTCTCCGAACGCGGTGTCCGAGCCTCCCGTGAAGCCACCAAGTGAAGCAACGATAGGCCACCAGCCTGTACCACCTGTGAAAATGAAAGATGCAAACTGTATTAAAATGACAAAACTTTATCACTATCGATTCAGGTAAAAAATGTCATTCTGCTTTGAAAAAAATTCTATCTAGAAAATGCACAATATGGAACCAATTTACATGCATTCGAATGATATGTAGATGTAATTTTATATGTGGGAGACGACCATGACATAGTAGTGGCATCACTGACATCACAAACAGAGTATACTTACTCGTTACTCGGATTACGCGGACGAACAGTGCCGCAAAGTTCGTGCATAAGCACCATCATCATCCTCAACACGGTCCATGAGAGGCAGGCTTCCCTGAACTCTGGCAGCTCGGTGATGCATTGCGGACTTTGCTCGCCTTCCTGCAGACTTTGCTCGCCTTCCGAAATGAAGGCCAGGCATCCCGAGTTTTCTCGGCAGCAGCAGTTCTCCTCCTCAGTTGGCATTAGCTCGCACCGATTGCACGTGCACCAGGTGGAGACGCCGTCCATGCGACATGGTCCAGGCTCTTCATCCGTTGACTGGTCCTCCCAACTGCCGTCCGAATCCCCATCGTTTTCGCGTGCTTGCCTTTCCAGTAGTTCTTCCTCGGTGTACTCGGGCTCGTACATATACGGCATTATTGTAGCCATTATGTGGTAAAGAAAGTAAAATAATTTATAGCGGTGGTACTGGTATCTGTTCACACGGGCTACAATCAACGAAGGTAGCTGACCAGAGCACAGAAACGAGTCACAGAATACTCAAAGTAACACAGAGAGAGGAATGGATTCGAAAATCTGCTGCTGTGTGTTGTGAAACGGTCTGTTTATACTTATTGAGGAAAGAGGCGTCCTGCCATTTCCATGGCGACACTTCATTAGCTGAGGCGCAGCGATTGTTGACACGAAACGGGAAATGGGCGGTACGCATCTGCTGATGTCAGGCTCAGGGGCGGGGGATTTGATTTAGTGCCGCAAAAGCAGGTGAGCCAGGGCGATGCGGCAAGTGAGAGGATTATCATAAAATGGCGGATGTTTTCGAGTGCGTTAATGGACGAAAAGTCGGGTAAGGTCCATAGGAAAGTTTTCTACGATCTACCGATTTATGCTTAAAAACACATGGCCGAACCATAGGAACAATAAAAAAAAAGTCCCGGAACTATCCTTTAATACAAAACACTAAATAAATAGAAAATGAACAGTGAACCTAACTCCTACCCCAGCCTCAGCTCGCCAAGAATTCCATAGCCCTTTCCCTAACACAAACCCTTGCTCTAATACTAACCATAACTTTACCCTAACCACAACTGTTAAACATACCCTTTGGTAGGAAAGCTCAGCAGTTTAAACACTCGCTACTCAAAATCCTGACAAGGTCCATGCACCCAAGGTCAATAAAATGGATATCAATTTGGATTTGATAATAATAATTTCATCAAGATGTATGAAAGACGCTTTGAATGAAAGGCTATATAAATGCCATTATTAGTATTAGCCCAATGCTTACTTCACACTGCACTAACCGTTCCAACCTCCCTATGGCCCTCATTAGGACCCAGGCTTTAAGGGGTTTACGGCGCCGTAAACGGCGCCGGCCCTTAACGCCTGATTCCAAGGTCCCTTTGCGGGATGGTGATTTTAACGCCTGCTTTTTGCAGGTGTTAAAACCCATGCCGCAAAGGGACCTTGGTGCTAATTACGCCACCGTAATTTACGGTGGCGTAATTAGCGCCTTTCCCCATTCCCATTATGCCCTATGGGGCAAAAATGGGAATGTTATTCTTTTGAAAATGCCTATGTGCTCTGGTCACGATTTAGCTCACTATAAAACCCTCATAACATACATAGGATATGGGAGCTAAACAAGGTATTTAAAGGAACCACCTCATCTTTAGTTAGTACTCACTAATCACTTTCAATACTTAGATTCCATTTCAAAGTACAGTTGTTAGACAATTTGAGTAAATGACCCCGTTTTTCGATGGGGCATGTAGATGCTGATTACCCTCACAGCAGTCCGCACCACTAATACCCTCTGCCCCTTTCTCAACTATCATGCACATCCTTACTCTCACAACATGACACTGAGTGACTGTGCCATAGCTGATTTTTTCATGTAAACATCAGCTGCTCCATGTTACATAAACAGTCCCTTAAAGAAACATCTTCATACACTTGCCTTGCTCTATTTATAGATTTGAGGTGTCAATCTTAGACATTTGAGCAATTATAGATCCTGCTGTCATTACATCTTCAACAGTCATATGGTATTGGCTCGATGATGCCTCAATGGATTGAAGGCAAGTACAATCTGAGCTCGAGTACTATTCTAAATATGATCCTACCAATGTTGTATTGTTATCTGTTTCACAGCTTTCTTTGCTGGCACAGTGTTAGTAGGTGTGCATTCCAGCTCTATGCAGAGATGTATTGTTGTTATGCACATTAAACATTACGTTTTGTGACACAAGAATTCTAGAATTTTAAAAGTATTTCTGCACATTTTAATTAAGAGGTAACCAGCCCCACTTGATTGTTTTCAGTCCAGCTAAAATTGTAATTGTTTGCTTCTTGTCCTCAATGTTATCTCTTAAGATTTCAGAAGAAGACAATATGATCAGTAGGACAACACAAAGAGATTGTTTCCATTGTGTTTCTGAAGAAAATAACCCTTAAACCATCTTCCTGGGTTCCTTTTATAGACAGTTACATTACAGGTACTGTCCCTCTATTGCACAAAGCACTTATACTGTGCATCAGTCAAGTCATTCATTTTTTTAAAACCAATTAACACGTGTTTTTTCAAAATGAAATCATATTTTTCGTGCTGATGAAGCTCTTCATAAGGTACAGTGTACACCGGAACAGTGGACAGTCTGCACAGAGAGACATTTTGACTTCTGCAGAGCCTCCCTAGCACTCCTTGTTGAACTGATTTGATCTTGATGTATATCTGTTAATGAACGATAGCACCTTTTCCACTGGTGTTTTTTTAAAACCCTTGCAAGGCATGAATTGGTGAGTGTGCATCGGATTGTGAATCACGTGGCGTTGCTCCTTGCATAGCAGTACATCTAGGTTGATATAGATTTGTGTGAATATATGTATAACTTGTGAATGTTTACCTTTTATTGTTAAATATCATTAGTCATCATATATCTTGGATGTTTCATTTACGAGAAAACGATAACTGAACATGTCTTCTATTCGACCCAGTGTGCGTTTCGTTCATGACCAGATTAATGTATAGGTGTTCTTTCACTAGGCAAATGTGAAAACATATTGGAAAATGCACCATAGCATTTGTGTTTCGTTATGCCTAACATGGCTGTTATCTCTCAGAACCGAAAGAGTTTTGCTGCTGTTTGGAATGCAGAATTACATCCAGCAGGAAGGGTGACTTCAGTAAACAAATACTGAACCACACATGCATCCACACGACGAGCAGGTGTTGTTGTCTCTGGAAATGCAGTTGCGGGGACTACAGACCCCATCTCTCACAGCAAAGCTCCTCACCCGATTTCCTCACAAATTCAAAGCCACATGTATGCTGCATAGGCAGTTCAGTAGCCGGGTACTTGAAGCACAGCTAAACTCGCAGCATTGTTGCTCGCAATTGAGCATGCAGTCTTGTGATCTTCAGTGGAATCGTAGGGAAGTAAGACTCTGCACTCCTGTAGCCGGCTGGGTGCCTTCCTGCCATATTATAATCAGAGTAAAGGAGGTTCTGTAACTTTTTGTGTGTGTCTGACCTCTTTGCCTCTGTTTCCACTTGGGGCACTTTACTATATTGGTACCTGGCGGGGGTGGGGTGGCGGCAGCCTCTCAGCCAATGAGAAGGCTCGGAATGGGGGAATTACAAGCAGTAATCCCCCGCTCCAAGCCGCTCACATCTGGAGGCTGCCATCTTCTCCCTCCGGGGAATGAGGTAAGTGTGATCCCCCTGCCCTCCCTCCTCCCCATCGATATAATTCCCACCGCCAAGCCCCACTTAGCTTCTTTGAAGTCCATTGCAGGAGCGGACATGCTTGGAACACTTCTGTCCCAAGAGCATCCGCTCCCAATCTGCGACAGGCCGTCATGGACAGGAAGAAGGGACTGCACACAGTCCCTTCTTTCCTTTCCATGGGAGACATTTTTTTTAAAACTTGTTTTAATGGGCACAATGGAAAGAGAGACGGGACTATGTGTAGCCCTGTCTCCCGTTTCCATGGTGGCCATTTTTTTGTTAACGTTTTTCAATGGCCGCCAAGGAAAGGGAAAAGAGACTTAGTTTTCCCTTTCCTGGTGGCCATTTATTTTACATTTATTTTTTTCTGTTCCTAAATGCCGAAGCGTACGGAACAGAAACAAGAATGCTTTTATTACCCTGGTTTTACGGTTTGGGGTACTAATAGCTATAAGCCCCTCGCAGGGGCCATTACCAATTCAGGTAATGCCCTGGGCAGTTCATTAAGGCCCTTGCTTCGCATGGGCCTATAACTATGGGCCCCTGGCATTACCTGAAGTGGCAATGCCCTCTTGCTCGGGGCTTATTGCTTAATTGGTCAGTGAATATAATGACAAAGGCGATGAAACACTTGATAGATAAATATGTCGACAATTATTAAACTTTGTATCTGTTGTTTTGATCTTATTTCATCCCAGCATTAAATCTTGTTTTTTAGGGGGAAATCATGTTTTGCTGCCTCCCATTTGAGACGATTTATGCATTGCATATCGCAATACGCTGATTTTATCCTGACACCCCAAGTGACAGGGGAGACAAACACAAGTGAGGCATAAAATGGTCATTCCTAGCACTTGGAGCTTTCAGACCAAGATAAGTGCTAAGTAAAGGGAAGAGCAGGGTAAAGGGAAGAGAGGAGCCTCTCCCAAGTGCAGCAGAGTTCAAAAGTCCAGTTTGTGGGAATCCTCTGTGCTTGTGTCAGGGAGAAGGTGGCTGTCTTACAAAGGCAACATGTCCCTAGCTGCTGGATAGACTCGAAGTAGTCGCAATTGAAGGAGTTGTTGGAATCTGAGATGCTCGTCTTCCGTTCAGATTGCACAGGAGACAATTTTCCACAGCCTGGCTCCACCGGATCTATGTGATCCGAGACCAAGGGGCTGATTTCCATAAATGTTTTAAGTGGGACTAAATCAGGCCCTAATTTCCTTTTTCCTAACGGGTGCGCCAGAGAGGGATCTCGTGTAGGTAGACCTGAGTTTATGCGCAGGGTTCAACAGTATGGTGGGCCAGTGTCAGTAACAACTTGATGGATGATGCATGTGGTTTTAAAGTCAATAATTTCCTTGACAGGAAGTCAATGTGGCAAAGTGCTCCCTTTCATTAAACGAATTCTGTACGCAGGTACTGCATTGCAATATAAACTACTGACGAAGTCGGAAACCTAAAGCACTTTCCATGCACAGTGAAGACCTTTGTATTTTCTTCACCAGTTTCACTTACCATTTTTAGATGTAGAGCATAAAGGGATTTCAGGAAGAATTGGCAACACAATGATGTTTCAGTAAAATAACAAGCACTGTTGCTGTATCAGCGGCTGGCACGGGGCATTTCCTTCCACAGCTCTGTGTATGTCACAGCTGCTAACTGAGCCCAGGTCACAGTGATTGTTTTCTCCATTTCTCGCTAGCAGCATGCTGAGACTTGAAGACCCATTTTCTAAATTTGACAATGAAACTACAATCCCCAGAATCTAAACTGTGTAAGGTTTCTAATCTAGGACTTGCTGGCAGGGACTGTCATGGGCCGTTGGACAGCTGTGGGTGCAGAACCTATGGTGCTTAAATACCATCCTACACGTGAAGCCCATGATTCTCCATGGCCACTGCCCATGCCCAGCTCCACACAGAAAGGGGTCAAAGTTTGGCCTAGCCCTGCTGTGGCTTCACCCTGTGTGCTTCAGACTATTCACAGATTCTGCACCGCAAATATAGGGCACTGTGCTGTCCTAGAACTTGAACCTGTGACTTCTCAATTCACAGTCATCTCTTTGCTGTGGGAACAACATTCCTCTGCCAATCTATTTTACGGCAATTGGAATATGTGACTTTCTCACATACACATTGCTGCAGCAGGTACTTTAACCCCATGAGCAGTCCAACTGGCAACAGCTTTAGGTTCAGTGATACAGTTAAGGAGTTGCTAGCCGTAGTATGTCTGTAATGAGGGTTGTGGGGCGTCACACTCTAACAGAAAGAAACAGGTCTGTGAATATTTAACTGCAGCAACGTTGCACCCTTCAAAAGCCATTTACAGAGGCACTGGTTTTAGTTTTGAAATTCGGCCACTGCCTTCATAGTGTCGAGTCTGGCTCATGAACCCCTGGTGTGCACCGTCATCCACGACCAAGCAACAGCAACTCCTGCTTCTAGAAGAGCTAAGGACACAGCATAAACACTGACATGCGTGTAAGAACTTGCAGTGACAATGAATGAGACTTCTGTCCTGTTTTCTCCTCCTGTAGGTTCAAGCGCTCATCCCTTGCACATCCCAAAGGGTCCCCAGTGCCACTCCCCTGCCTTGTTCACTGTCCCTCTGAATCAGTGTGATGTGGCCCCTTTAATTGTGGTGTGTTGCCCGTTTGAGAGAACGACTCAGGACTTTGTTAATAAAAGGGGCCTCTGCGCGCACATGCAGGCACTGCAGCAGAAGACCTAGTAAGTGGCAACCCTGTGTCTGTGTCCCTTTTGTATGGTGCACCAGCCGTGTGTTCATGGCCTGTGTGGGATCCTTGGCCTGTGTGATCACAGCACAGAGGAGCCAGTGCACTGGGTGATCCCAGTGTATCATGTCGGGTGTTCCCAACCCCAGCAAGGTTCCCCCTACCGTGTTCTGTACTGCATGATCGCAGTACTCCTGGTCCAGCCAGGGGTGCTCTCCGGCTGTTGTGCGTCCTGCTCGGGTGCCCCCAGACCGGACACTACACCAAATAGTCTTACCGCTGATACGCCTGCAGGAACACCATCTTACTGAGTCTCTTGCTGCAGTGGAGATCAAAACATTCAATATACATGTAGGATTGACACTACAGAGCAAGCAGGGGTGAAACCGGAGACCATGAAGGTTCTGTGTGTGAAAGAATGATGAAACAAGGGAAGTCTGGACAAAATTCTTTTAAGGAAATTAAATGCTATGTTTCTGCTTATCTCATCTATCACAAATCTCTGCTCTGTTTCACTCACTAGACTCACATTTACTGTGCTCTTAAGTATCAAACGCTCCTCAGGAACTCCTGCTTCTGTGCAGTATCCCACTCTTGTAGCACTCCACGCTCTTTTTATCCTGCAGGATTCTCACACTCTGGAATCTGCTGAGCTGCTAGCCCTGAAGGATTCATAGTCTCTCACTCCTCAGGATGATAGTGAACAGAGAGAGTTCTGTTGTGTCATTTAGGGCCAATCTCCATCACTACCTGTGCGCTCATTGTGCAGCATCACTTGCCCTTTCCAATTGAAGAGGGTGGGTAAGGTACATACATGCTTTGAGCGATTTCCCAAACTTTATTGGAGGATCCTCGATGCCATGTCCATATTTCTGACTCTCCTCCAGCCAATACCATCAGCTAGCAGACTTTTAGATGTGGGTCTTGGGGGCATATATGTGCTTAGGATATTGTTAGTAGTCTATGCATATTCAGCATGGTGAATAGTTTTCATACACTAGTCTTCATAACAATAATATAAAAAGACAAGTTAAATAGTGTAGCATTTGACTTCGGTAAGTTGCTACCAGTGATGTATCACAAAAAGGGAGGCAGGTTCAGGTGAGGAAGGAGGTGGTAGAAAAGAGATGAGGTTTGAGGGATGAATTACTCCCTGGGAGTGGGTTCAGAAGGTACATCAGAACCCTCTACTCACCTTATTGCAGATGTTGTCAGCAGCCATTTGTGTCTGTATTTAGGTGGGCAGATAGGGGCCAGATAACGTAGGAAAAGGAAAATAAAAACAGATGATTGTAAAAGTGACACACTGATGATTACAAGTGCTCAGTAGTGCTAAACAATGCACATACATGTTCAAAGTTTGATTTGGTAGCAAGTGCAATGAACATATCTTTTGCACATGCAAACCAATATATATGTAAGTTATTTGACATTCAAACAAGGTCAATCATAACCAAAGCACACGCAATAACACCCCCATCCAACACTTTTCTCACACAAAGGAGGCTTCTCAAGGTAATTGTGGCTAAATAGCAGTATGGAGCAATTGTAGTTGTTTGCTCATCATAAAATGCATCCTCATAATCTTGTACGAGACAAGAACATACATATGGTACAAATCGAGTCTTCACACCAAATTCTTTTGCTTGTTATGTTGCTCTTATTGTCTTTCACTCAACGCTCCAGTTGAATCTCCAAAACTCGGAAACTAATGGAAACGTGTCAAATTCAAAACTACAAGATAATCTTTTGACTTGTTGTTTTGAGTTTGAGACTTATCATGTAAAAGACCTTTGGTGAGTGAATATACTGCAAATCTAAAGTTTCAGTGAACTCAATGAATCTTTAAATTGCCATAGATTTAATAATATCTGACTAGAAATGATGTCTATCTTTCGTTGTTTACAGCTACTGTAAGGAATTGTATTTGAATACCAATGCTATTATCATGTAAATCCTCCAGAGGAGCCTGTTTTAAGATCTGAAACCTGTGTATAGGTTTTGTACTTAATCAGAACAGTTTATGATTTATTTACTGATCTTACAGTATGTCAATGTTTGTTCACATGTTTAAATGGATCTTGAAGGTGTATGCATCCTTTTACCATTGTACCTATCCCTAATATTTGTAATATCAGTAGATAGCAGCCTACATGTTTAAAAATAAAATAAAAACAATTTATTTCAAATAAATCAAATATGATACCTCTAAAGGATGTTACAGATATTTCTCAAAAAAATATTTTACTGTGATATAATGACTGTATTAAAAACCCACTATGCTGTAATGTTATAGTGGACTATACTTCTATAAAACCTCAAATACAAATATTCTACAATAAAAAAAAGAAACACTGGGAGCAAAAACACATTGGAAACATTTGGAGATCAACATGGGCTTTTTTTTGGCCTGAAGGAATACAACAACACATATTCTTTATCATTTTAATCACTGTGGGGAAATACATTTCCAATATTATTTTTAATGTGTCAGCTAATTTATTTAGTAAGAATTGTACTATACTAATACAAATAGGAAAAACGTGCTACTATCAAACTGAACATTTCAAGGTATAGATACAAAATTAGTTTGCAGCAATATTCTGAAATAATGATTGTCCTACGTTTAAAGATTAGTATTGTTGCCGCTTTACTCTATTGCTTAATAAATATCTGCGAGGTGGTTTGAAGAATCAAGAAAGTGCTTTTGCAGCTGGAGAAACTGAAGTGTCAATGTACAAATAACTATTACAAACACTATAAAAACCCACGCCTGTTCGAGAGAACACAGAATATGCGAACATAATAAGATGCACATCTATGGTTAATGGGGGAAAATTCAATAAGCAACCAATGATTTCAAAAGGATATGTTTTTATGTTTTTCAGTGGAAATTTGGTGCAAGCATGACCTAACCAGTCTCTAGGACCCAAAGAAGGATGGGGTGGGGCTGATATGGGTCAATAGTGCCTTTACGCTCTTCTTAGGTGGTAGACAGCATAGAGCCAAGTTCAAGCTGCACTGTGGGGTGGATCAAATCAGGTTCAAGTGTGGTGAAACATGCTCGGTCAAGCGACGAGCTGTCATCCAGTTGGTTCTAATTGGGAGCCTGATGCGGTTCAAATGCGGTGTTGGGGTCATGCAGTTCAGATAGCTGACCAGGAATGGATCGGGAGTCTAGGTGGTTTGAGACTTTCGGTCAAGTCAGCATGGAAAGTGATGCTCCAGCGTTCGAGTTTGTTGCAGTGATCTTGGTGCTCTGATGCAGGGTTCAAAGAGATGGCAGTTTGAGTTTGGTTCATAGTGGCAAGCAGGTTGCTCGAGCTGAACAGGTGACATGCTCTGCTTGGCACGATACAGCTGTGAGCTGTTTTGCCAGGTACGATGCTGACACAGTTCGAGCTTGATAGAGCGCCAAAAGCAAACCTGGTCAATCCCCAAGTGAAGTGAACAATGTTTGGATGCGGTTCACCCAGTTTGATGTATCAGAATTTGAAGCTCTGAAACCTAAGACCTAGGCCAATAGGCCTGCGTTGAGGGCTGCACACCCTACCAACCTATGGTAGTGGAAAGTTACTGCATTTCGTAGATGCAATAATAAGTCATAAGGTTGAACACAACATATTCATATGACTACGAATTTGCGAGAAGTGATCAATTTCTTTTCTTAACTCTGACAGATGCCTATGGCCAATGCATTTCGGACCACACATGTCCTTAATCAGGGCACAATCTACCCATCTGACGTTCCAAACATAAAGAGTCATGCACCACCCAAAGTATAGCAACAGTGGGAAGCCTATGTTATAACGATAAGCACATTCCAAAAACGTAAAATGTACAAAAGCGAGAAATGTACAAAGAGCCGAGAATGAATGTAACACCAAAAATAGCCACAGTATTAGGCACATGATCAGCAAATAATAAGCCAATGCCAATGGAAATGTAAAGTGAATTGGATAGAAAGTAAAGAGAAATGCGAAAAGGAAAAAAACTGAAAAAAGCAAGTTAGTCTATTTGTCCTGAGCCTCTGTATAAAAAGTAACAAAATCAGGTAAACACTGTTAAATTACACAAAATAGCTCTGCATGATCTATACACATTGAAGGAGCCAAATGTGCCCAAATGAAATGTGGCCAGTGAATAACCCCATGCCTTGGAGTGCTAAATGAGACCTATATGTGACTAACCTGTCGCCAAGTAGAGGAAACACTGGATCACTTAATGAAGTTGAACTCTTCAACATTAGAATATCGGTATGCTAGTGCTGCCGAAATATGGTCTGCAGAAGCTATGGAGTAAAACAGTGCTGCAATTACTAAATGTACTGAAGTAAATAGATTACTGCAAAAGCTAATAGAACAATGGAAATAACTAAGTAAGGGACACGTAACTTGTCAAATTCCATTGGTATTGCACTGCGTGGCCTGGCAAGGACCTGCAAGGCCGGGCTAACACTGGAAAAGTAAAGTAAAAATGTCAGTTGCTGATATCGAAGGGGGGTGTGTACCGCATGCCCGGATAATGCCTACTTACAGTGACATCTGATGTAGACACGTCCTGTCACTGCAGAGCCGGTGCAGGAGGATGAAATGGAGCTCTGCATTATATTTAGTATTCTAAAGTCGGTCAAGTGCGAAGGAAAGCGTGAAGACGTCAAGCAAGTGGGTATGCAATGTCAACTCAAAATGCAAAAGGCAGTATGACTATCGATGGTTGCCATTTTGAAGGTGGTGGGCGTGTATAGTGGAAGAATTGGGGAACGCAATGTAAAAAGTGTAAATGGCTGCCCTGAATTGAACAATAAAGGAAACACAGCAAAACAAATGAATGGTGAAGTACAGGGTAAAAGGGGCATGCACATTGCTCATAATGCAGTAAATTCGACATTATAGTGGTGCATGATGTGTATAGGCCCCAGAAGGGCCATGTTAAGGACAACAAATACATTTATTTTGGATAAGGGCCAACTCTATAGACCCAAAGCTTTTTGTAAGATTTTTGATGCAGTAACTATTGTACATAGGTTAAACTCCTAAATCAATCCTAAACATTTCTTAGTGAAATCCAATGTGACCATAGATTGCTCTGTATAAAGAAGAAGGAACTTATTTGCATAAAAGGTTTGTACATTGATTCTCATAACAAGTTAGTTAAGATCAATAGTGACCATAATCTGCTCTATGTAGAGGAGCAGGAATCTTTATACATAATAAACTAATATCTGTCTAGCACAACAAAGTACAGCTATATACTCATTGTATCTTACACAAAACAATGCAGGTTCAGTTCTTTGTTCATGCCATGCAGTGTCAGAGAGTTCAGAAGGTCCACCCAAAATGCATCTCATTGGGGTCTTCTTCTATCTTTGTCCCCCTTGAGCTCTTTCTTTCTGAGTACTTCCAAAATGTTAAATCTCATCTGTGAGATGGAGTTTCCTCTTTCGATTGGTGTGTGACAACTGCTGAGTTCATATTTTTGTTTGCACACATGACGTATGCTCATTTCAGCAAATTCTTGCTTAGCATGAGGTTTCTCCTACACAAGGGTCCATTCTCTGTTTTTGAGACAAATGGTCTTCTTTCTGTCATCACACTCAGAGTTCTTTGTGCTAAAGGAAGTTGAGGGGAGAGGAAGGAAAGATAGCAATAGAGAGCAAACAAGATGGTTGAATCTTCCTCCAATTATACTGAACTCCCTCTGTCTATGCTAACTCTGGCCCTTCCCTTGTTAATAGCATCAGAGGCCATTTGGGAATTAAGCACCCTGGTTTGAGAGGCTAGTCTTTTTGGGATGGTTGCATTCTTTGCTGCTTGTTTCTCAGGACAGCTCCTGCTGGGAGGCTGTCCTGATAGAGAGAGGTTTTAGCAGACCTCACAGAGGATCAGAAGTGATGCCAGCCATCCAGTATCCTGCCCTGCAAGCTGGCCAGGCTGGGCTGCCTGACCAGAATATACACAACCATTTCAAAGCTGAGGTGAACTCACAGGGCTGACACATGTGTGATATCAATTTGGTGTGGCTTTAATAGGTATGGACGATACTAACCACCATACCTTAAGCTCAGGTATGCCTTATACATAAAGTTTACAACTGCTACCAATGAAGTAACTCTCACAGGTTTGTGGTTTTGGGAACACGGGTGCATAACTTAAATGCATCCCCTGTGCTGCAACGACTTGGCCGTCATTGCAGCTATGAGAGGGCACTTGTTTCCATTACACCTGCTCTGTGCCACTGGGAGCAGGTGCTGCATATCAGCGTACTGATTAATTAGGGCACAGGTGTAAACTATGCTTTTGACATGGAGTTTGTGGAGAGGGAGGTCTGGTCAGCAGACGACCCTCTCTGAGAGAGAATTACCCACATCATTTTATATTTAAAACAAAATCAAAAGGCCGGGTCTTCTACACCCTTGCCAATGGAAATCATTCACAGGTATTTTTCACTTTAAGTATTTTTAGGCCCATTTTTTCTGTCCTTCTCATCTATGTGGTAAGAATTGTGGCTTGGAAGTCCTGTGTGTTCGTTTTCTGAACAATCTGATTCTTTTCTAAAAGTGCTTAGAGTAGCCAGGTCCCAGGTGTGCATTTTCTGAACACTGCAACACCACTTTCAGCGAAAGACAAATATACCCTGAAACACATTTATGCCTATCATGCCTCACCAACCGAAGGCAACATATTAAGCAACTTCAGTAAATTAGATGAAAAACCCAAATAGGAGTTCCAATCCATGCCACTTCCAAGAGGTAGTGAAATTATCTATTTAACCTGTATTGTAGATGGAACCTGCTGGAAAACAACACTGTTTCTCACTTTAAGTGAGGCATGCAATGGGCAAGGGAGCACTTGAGAGGTGCTTGGAGCCTGGTTATTGCAGGCAATCTCTGATAGGGCCGTCTAATATATTAATTGGTTTCAGGGAAGGCACATTTGAATAGGTGGGTTTTAGAGGGAGTTTGAATGGCAGACCATTTCCAACCTCAAGGATTTAGGGACTTTATTCCAATTTCTTGGAGCAATGGAAGCAAAGGTTCTGTTGTGTTGGTGGGGTGCAATGGGAGATAAGATGTAGCAAGCTGTTGAATCATGCCGGGTCAAGCAGCAAGCTATTATCTAGTTGGTTCAAATCGCGAGCTCCTTGCAGTTGAAATGCAGTGTTTGGGTCGTGCAGTCCAGATAGCTCACCAGGGTTGGATCGGAGTCAAGGCAATTTGAGACTTTTGTAACAACTGGGTTGGGTCGTCAAGTGATGTGATGCTGCAGCAGTTCGAGTTGATTTCAGTCGGTTTGATGCAGAGACCTTGGTGCGCCGATGCAGGGTTCGAGTCAAGTGAGTTAGACAATGGACTTTGATTTGGATGGAGAATTCTATGGGTAACCAATGCATTGCTTTTTGGCTGGTGGTGATGCAATCATTTTTTCTAAATACACAGGACAAGTCTTGCTGCCAGATTTTCAGTTGTTAGATTTTCTACTTCATTAAGCATCATGGAAATGCTATTATAATTGTCTAGTTTAGATAGAACCAGGTTTATTTCTGTGTCCATCTTTCATAGAAAACAGACATTAGACCGCCCTTCTGAGTGTCAGGAGTCTGAACAACGCACGCATCTGTGTTACCTACAATGGTAATACTGATGGCCCCACCATCTTGAACATCAACACGGGCAGCCTCTATGTGATCCAGTTGCACACTCATTGACAGGCCTAGAACACGTTCCCACAGACACATCACCCTCCCACAGGCTGATGTCTTCATAATGAATGGGGTTAGGGTCACACTGTTGGTTTCTTTTTTTTTTAAAAAAAAAACTTTATTTATAGTTGCACACATTTAAGACTTATTCACATCTTAAAGTAATTACAAGACATTCACACCACAATTGTCTACATGTCGTATCACTCTGGATTGTCGGCTTCAGCTTTATCAGCCAGGTATTGTCTATATCTGGCCCATATGTTCCTCGGTCTCGAGGTAGGTTGTACTGAGTCTATGTATAGTTCTTCAGTGTCACTTGTCCATAGCATATCTATATCCCAGTATAGTTGGTGGGTTGTTACATTTCCATTTTAGCAGTATGGCCCTCTTTGCTATCAGTAAACTTAAGTTCAGTAGTTTTTTCCAAGTTGGGTTCATTTTCCCTGTGGCACCCAATAAGCATAGCATGGGGGTCCATTCAATTGGGTGGTCCGCCATTTCATCTACGGCTGCGCATACTTTTGCCCAGTATTCCTTCAACTTAATGCATGCCCACAGCATATGGAAGATGTTTGCCTCCTCTGAGTGACATCTTGGGCATGTACCTGTTATTGTTGGTTATATGCGTTTCAGTTTGACAGGTTATAATGTGTTCTTTGCACTATTTTGTAATGAATTTGTTTATATCTGGCATTGCATAATATGTATTTGGTTAAGGTGCATACCTGCTGCCATTGGTAGTCCTCTATCTGTTGCCCCAGATCTTGTTCCCATTCAGTTTTAGCATTCCGTATTCCAGGTGGGCGAGATTGGATAATAGTCTTGTACAGTGTGGACGCCGATACCTTCCCACTTCCCTCAGTGAACATATATCCCAAACCCAGGTTTGTCACTGGTTTCGACGGGAAATCAGGCCATGGGCTGGCTATGGACAATCTCAAACGCATATAGTATAGTCTGTGTTTGGCCACACCGCCCACTATATCCTTGAGAGTAACACAGGTCACAAATCGTTTGTCTGAGAATAATTGTCCCCACTGAACAATGCCTCTGGAGGTCCAGTGTGTGGCTGCCGCCCTGTCTAGGGTCGGAGGTATTTGAGGGTCGCCCCAGATTGGCATGCTCGGGTGGTACAGATTATCTGTGTTATGTATCTCAGTGATTCTGGGCCAGGCTGTGGTTGTGACCTGTGTTGGGTCAATAGAGTTATATAGTTTGGGGCGGGATTTCGTCATGTTATGGAGTAGTGTAGCTGGTTTCAAAGCAGAGTTGTTGAATACTATCAGGAGGCGAAAGACATTCCCTGCAGTGGGGAAATCTGCAAAGTTTGCTTCTAGCACTATGACACTACTATTGCGGGTAAGTACAATGTGGGTACATACTGCCAGTGGTAAAGAGTTTTCTGCCTTTCTAGTAGCAGCTACCATATTACTGCAGAGGGTATTTACCACCGGCAGTAAAATGACATCCGGTCATGATATATTTAGATTTTAGTATGATTCAATTATCACATATGTATTTGTACTGTTCACATTTATCAGGGCAGCAGCTAGTTATTGGTTCCAACCAAAGACTAGCTAAAAGATGGTCTTATTTGGTCTTATTATGGGCAGTAAATACAACCATAGTCTAGGTGTATGTTCTTACATTATGGGAATTTTCGGCTGTGTGAGGAGCCAGGGATGAAATGCGGACACAGCGGGTCCATGATTTTGGCCATAAACCTTTATTTCAAATGAAAAGGGGGTTGGAAAATGTTTCTCTGTCCCTATGCTAAATGGTATTTCCCTACCTAACAGACCAAATAGTCTGTCTGATGTCAAGCTGTCCAATGTTCACTGCCCTGTGTCCAAAGTACTATTCTAGCCCTCCATTCTAACAAAATTAACTCTAAGGTGAAAAGGGTAGTGCTTTGGCATTGCATAGTTTATACATGTTCAAACAAAAGGAAATGTGCAACTCCAGCACATAAAGTTCCAGAAGGGCAGCGTTCCTTGTTCCAGAGGGTGGCACCCGTCCCCTGGATTTCTCTTCACTTTGTTTTACACTTTCAAGAATGTCAGTTACTTAGGTTTCTCTTCATCAACACAATTGGTATACAAAACAACTTAGCTGTTAGTATCTATCTTTATAAGATACCTGGTGTAGTCTCCCGCCAGGTTTTCTATCCTTTTTGGATATATTTTAACTCAGGCTTTTGCCAGTCCTGCTACACCCTTATCAGGACTTTCTTTAATGATTCATTTCACACACTGTTCAACTTGACCCTGCCTGATATGCTTCCTCACCAGGATGTTCTTGTGTGAATGCTTTTGCAGTTTGCATCTGCCTGGTACACTCTCCTGCCAGGGCTTTTCTGCTTGTGACTTGAATATGCCTGGTCTACTCTCCTGCTAGGGCTTTCCTCATCTGTGTACTGCACACACTTACAAACTTGATAGTCTCTTGTGTTTATTCTCTTCTTTCTTGAATCTGTCTGGTATACTATCCTGCCAGGGCATTCCTTATAGGTGTTCAGCATACACCTACAAACTTGACAGTTTATTACTTATAGAGACACAATGAAGGAAATATAATTGTCACTTGCTTGCCTTTTCTCATACACGTCATTTAAATGTATTTGCATTCAAGGGGATTGGCAATATGCCCCAGTTTGTCTGCTTCCCTTGAGTGGACTCACCGGCTCTTGACGGCGTGTATGGGCTCTTCCGTGGCAAGCCTGCAGCTCTTAATCATTTCGTTCCTCTGCTGCATGGCTTCTGCACTTCACGTGGCTCCTGTTCTTCCATTTGGCGTCCCTCCAGGTTTAAGCAGTGCAGAGGCTGCCATTCGGTACCTGCAAACGCTCTGAAACTTCCATTCTGCTTCTGGCGTTCTTGCAGAGCACACATCAATGTGACCAGCTCCTCACAGTTCCTTCGGGTAGCCAATTGACTCCATGGACCTTCCACCTGCTCCGCAGTCACCCTGTCAACACCGAGGGATCTAGAATTCTCCAGCCAGCATTTACCTGTCAGCTGGTCTGCCGGTTTAAATCTCCCAGCAACTTGCCTTTTCCTGAAACAACTAGGGTGCGACTTGTGCTCTTGGCCTCCATTACTCGGCTCATCTGCTTTGTCCCAGTATTTTCGTATTTAGGAAAAAGGAAGTCAGTTCTTGAGGGAAAAAGATCTGGAAAAGTATTTTCAGTAGTTTTAGAAGGCAAGTCAGTTTTTGATGATTGGTGTACAGAGTATGGGGAGATTTTATCAGTAACCTTACTAGGTGGGTGAAGGCAGGTATGACAATGTGCCATTAAGACTTGGGACATGGATGGAGTATCCTCAAAAGAAAAAGGGGGGTACAGTGTCTTGTCCAATGATATCATGTCACTCCCTTAGGGTTTGCTTCCCCCCATGTGATCCTCCCTCATATAGCTGCCCCCAGGGTCAGGATCAAGTAGCAGATTTTAAAAGCATATTTCGCATAATACCGCCTGTTAATGAACATTGGCATAAGCGCATTCGCATCATACTGTAAATCACATTTAAATGAAATTGCAATAAGTTGCCTACGCAGCCATCTTAAAGTTATCTGCCATTTTGATTAACTCCTGCTTTCTGCCCCATGCTACAAATTGTGTTTTTGGCTCCAGCAGAGAAATATGAACTTTGTACTGTGTCAACGTAGATAAACATGTTGAAGCTGCTAAGGTGGAATTGTTTGTCCTGCACTAAGAAACCTTGGAGCTAAACAAGAGTTGTATTTAAACAGTAATCTAGAGACCATCTGTATCAGTAGTGTCTTCTCCGTTCAAACAGCAAAACAGAATGTGAATAGCTGAATATGTGCTTTTGCAGAAATCTGTTTTCGCTCATTGAAACTAAGCTGACTTTAAACTTAATAACAAAAGGTAGACAAATATGAGTAAATGAAACAAGGATTGTCGCCATTGTGTTTTATGTGCAGAAAAACATGTCTAGTGTTTGAGGAAAACATTGAACAATGCATAGTTGTTTGAATCTGTATTAGTTATGTGAACTGGCCACAAACCCTAGTGAATGGTTAACTCAAAGATGGGCTGGACGATGTGTCTGGGGATAGTAAGAGAAATGTATAAATATCATGCTTTGTAATGTCCAGCACTCTCTAATCTCACGGTGTCTGCTACCACACATTGAGAGGTGTTGAGAGACCAGACAGCTGTTCTGGAAAATAAATGTGTACTTGTACCATTGCACTCGTGCCTGGTGTATTTCTATTAAGTGGTATTAAGCCTCGATATTTCTTTAATCTTTCAGGATGCTGTCACCTGGCTACATAGGGAGATGTCACCTCTGGGAAACAAGTGATACCATTGGATTAATCACAGCAGCAATGCAATTCTGCTTGATGTCTTTTTTACCGTCAGCGGTAATTACCCCTAATGGTATTGACTAATGGGGATAAACTGGTGGAGTGGGTTTTACTACTGAGTGATAGTTTCCCCTTTTGAAATGGGAATTTCATCAAAGGCAGTGGTGCTCATTGGCAGCTACCACTGTCAGTCTTTGCACTGCTTGTTCTCTGATATGACTCCATAATTCTAGTTCAAGGTCAATGGACAGTCTCTGTGTGCACGCTAGTGAGCAATTTAAAACTATTTTGACCTAAGTGTTATGTGATAACCATTTACAGTGATTGTTTCCTATATGCCTCGCATTATAGTCTTGGAAACTATTATATCTCAAAGTGTGCTTGATTCCTCAGGGAAGAGGCCACTGTCTCTAGATTTGGAGGCGCTCATCGGGTGCTTGATGACTGAAGAAAGGAGGCAGGGATTATGCCGCTAGAATTTGAGCCATCTTTAAAAATTATTTGTTGTCATTTAAAATGTGCTCTTTGAGAGGTATTACTGCATTTATAACCTTACTTGTTTAGGTCTATGGAAGGCCTGGTTGTTGCAGGAATTTTGAGGTGATGTTACTTGGGTTCATTTTATGAAACCCTTGCTCCTTGTAAAACAACCTACGAAACACTAAATATGTTTAACCAAGAATAATGACTATGAGCACAAATGTCTACTTTTAAGCTCTTTGCAAAGTTGGAGCCCTAAACACGTTAATAATGTTAATGTTAAAGGATATTTGTACCGCGCATATCACCACCAGAGTGGTCCCCTGGCGCTCTGGCGGCTCTGAGAAGGGAAGGGGGGTGAGTTAGTGGGAATAAGCTGGAAAAGTGCAAGAGAGCAGTGATGTGCTGTTGGCAACCTCAGCCCGGTGGGTCTGTTGGCTGGGCTTGTGGTGTTTTACGGTCGGTAGTCGTCGTGTGCTGTTGTGCAGTTTATGTGTGGTTTGTTTTGTTGTTGCAGTGTAGTGAAGCTCATGCAGATTCTTGTGTTGTAGGTTTGTGGTTGTGTTTGGTTAGAGTTTGAGAGGTGGATGCAGGTGTATGCAGAGGGGTGAAATTGTTAGTGGATCAGTTAATTGGCATTGCTGTCCTTGCAATTATGTCTAGGTGTGATGCTTGCTATCATTCACTATTCACTACAGAAAACGTGTTAAAGGAGACAGTCAACCTAAGACACAACATCAAAAGGCGTTTAGCAGAAGTGATAGTAGAGTAAAGTTTTTCAAAATGCAAATCCTTGCAAAGCAAAGTAGAGGCCAGACATATAATGAGATAACTTTCAGAAAGTTCAAATAGCAGACTAAGAGATTAAGTGTGGTTGTTCAGTTCCTT
Source organism: Ambystoma mexicanum (assembly GCF_040938575.1). Lineage (NCBI taxonomy): Eukaryota > Metazoa > Chordata > Amphibia > Caudata > Ambystomatidae > Ambystoma > Ambystoma mexicanum. The sequence continues at coordinate 491,558,182 of NC_090930.1, read as the reverse complement.
TCTATACAATAAGTAATAGCAAAATATGTATAAAAAGGTTTATTGTATACTTATAACTTAAAATCCACAGAATGCTCAGACAGTAAGTGCTTTTACACTGTACATAAATATTATTTATATAATTTGAGGCGATGGACACCATGAACGTCACTGCAATGTTTTAGTTGCAGTGCTCACTCAGCCCTTGAATGTTTTTTTCCGAATGCCTCTATCATCATACAGTTCAGTCTGTAGCTCAAAATCTTGCATATCTTGACGCGAGAGCCTTCTTCGAAATTCATCCGTTGTAAAGTAATAGATCACTGGGTCCAAACATGAGTTCAGGCTGGCAAGGCACAGAGCCACAGGGTGAAAGGTCAGTATTGCCTTCTTCTGGGAACAGTTTTGGATCCTATTAGATTTTGCCAAGAAGTGCAAAGGAAAAGTGAAATGGTACGGGGCAAAGCAGATCAAAAAGACCACAGAGCAAGTCAAAATCATCTTCAAGGCTTTTTTTTTCTCACCAAGGTCTTGGGCAACTGGGTGCGATTGTTTTAACGATGAGATGGTCTTCCATGAGCAGTACATTACTATTAGGAGTGGGGTTACAAATCCAAAGAGCTCGGCCAAGGTGACCATGATAATGGAATACGCAACTCCAATATCTTTTACCGGTAGGTCCACAAAGCATAACTCTTGCTTAGTTCTATTGTTGCTATTGATTCTTAGAAGTGGGAAGGGTAAGCAGCTGATGCAAACCACAATCCATCCAGCAATGCTGATGTAGACATCAAACATACGTTTGCAGTTCTTATACCGGAAAGGGTACATGACAAACAAGAAGCGCCGCACGCTGATGCAAACTAAGAAGTAGATGCTTGCATACATATTAACATATTTCAGGTAGAAACACAACATGCAGAGGAACTCGCCAAAGGGCCAGGTGTGGTTTAAATAGTAGAAGATTCTGAGGGGCAGAGATAACACCTGAGCTAAATCAGCAATAGCCAGATTGATCATGAAGATCACAGCTCTTTTGGTCTCTTTAATGTAGGCATAAAAGACCCACAAAGCTAGCACGTTTCCTATTAAACCAGGAACCAGCAGAAAGGTGTACATAATTGCATAAATGAAATTTAGAAAGCTGGGATCTACATCACAGTTGTCTGTGTAATTACTTACATTGCTTTGCATTTTCTCTTTTGTCATTGGGTGGAGTATATTATAATATTTAACAAAGACTAGCTTAATAAAGAATATGTAACCCAGTCACAGGTTATTGGTCTGGGAACAGTTTTCCTTCTTTCTTTGATTCTGGAGACACTATTTTTTGTGATATGTGTTTGCTGTTTCAAAAAGTCTTCCTTGTGTCTCATGTTGACACGTAAAGTTAATGTTTTATCTGCCAGAGTACCATCAGAAAAGTCCTGAATATCCTTCCTTTAGGCCTGAAGACCTTGGTGTTGCCATATCCATTCTGAGGGTTGATCAGGAAAGAATCCCAGAAGGCACCATCACTCTATCCACATCATCAAGGGACATTCAGCAAACATCATCATTTGACCAATCGTCAATGATCTGGTTGTAATTCCTCTTAGAAGATGACAAGGCACAATTCTTGCTGCTTCTTGTAAATCCAGATTGTGCTGGCCAAAGGAATATTTTAAGAAGATGTGTGCACTTATTCAAGCAAATCCCGACCGCACAATATCCGTGCTGTAATTGTCGATGAAAATAGCACACAGGAACTGCAACTGAAAGAAAATTAAGGAAACACTTATTAATAGTTTCATTTCTTTTTAACAGACACACTTATATATTCACAAAAGGTTACAATAGTGCAATCATGCAGAACCGCACAATTAACCTGCACACAGACCTTTGTGAACAGTAGCAGGTTCAAAGGGCGACATCGAAAAGGGAGACTGATAAACATTGAACAGTGCAAATTATGGCATTGCAAAATTGTTGAAGAATGGCAAATTCTGGCAAATTCGACAAATATAGAAAAACAGGTAAAAAAGGAAACAAAGGACAGGGAGACATAAAGAAAAAGAGCACAGGCTTAAATAGATTTTTTTTTCAATGAGCAGTAATTAGGGAAAGGGAGGAAGGGAGGGACAGCGAAATGGGGGGATGGGAAGGAGAACCTGCCATTAAAAATAAAACCACAATGCAATTAAAAAAGTGTTTGACCTTGAAAATGTTACATTTTTAAAAGTCGACATTAAGACGAATTCTTTAGTAAAACTAAAAAGTTGCCATTGCAAAGGTAGAATTTTAGCAGTCTCATTTTATGTAAACTTCGGTATCAAATAGATGTTGAAGTTTGGACCCTATAATTATATGACAGATAATGCCAAAGATACAGACATTTAAAAGCAATAATTAGAAAAAACAGACACCATATTGAACAAGGGGAAGAATGTGTTTAGATATTGCCACTGTATCTACCTTTGATGCTAAGAAGAAAGTGACATTTAAATCGAAACGAGAAAGACAAACTCAATGTTATTGTGGCAATGGTGTAATTGGAGTGCACTTATGACACAAGGTGGGGGTCCCTAGAAACAGATGGGAACTTGTTATTGTGAAGAAAGAATGTCTTGGATTAACATAACAGAAAAGCAAGTTAGTCTGGGGCGTGAAAAGAAACAGAACCAATATCATTGTAAGATATGTATACATAGCACTCAACAGTACTCATTTAACCAACAGCAGGATACTTGTTTGCAGTTGAATACATATTTTTGACTAAGACGATACAGGAACCACTGTAACATATTGATCAAAACGTCCAAGTAATGTATTTATTCATAGATAACTATAACATTAAATCATGACTCAGATATGTGCGATAAAGGACCTCTATTTTAACTCACAGTGGAGTCCCATCAGCATAACATATTTGTCGTGGCTGTACTAAGTCGCAGGATACCAAGGTAGGTGTTTTGCAGTATTCATTTCTGGCAAATTTCAGGTCATTGTATTCCTTTAATATCCTGTATGGGTTCTACTTCCATCCCTAAAACGCAATTTCTTTTTAGCATGTTTTTTTATTTTCCGATGTTCCCCTTTTTGTTTGATTCTTTTCCGCTCTGTTGATACCTTTTTTCTAGAAATGTGAGTTATTTCATTTTTTTCCACACCTTTTTTTTGTGCCCCTTTCTTTTTATCTCTGGATCTTTTTCACCATTTAAACTCACTTTTCCTCTCAGCTCTCGTTTGCTCTTTTCATACATTGTATGCTTTCACAATGGGCCTCATTACGACCCAGGCGGTAAGTTACCGCCTGGGTCGTACCTTTACCGCCATGGCGTAAACTACATTTACGCCATGGTGGTTGGCGGATTTACCGCCCCATTCCAAGGTGAGTGGGGCGGTAAATCCCCATTTCCCATTTACCCTTCCCCATTCTCATTTTTGCCCCATAGGGCATAATGGGAGTGGGGAAGGAGATAATTACGCCACCATAAATTACGGTGCCGTAATTATCTCCAAGGTCCCTTAGCGCCATGGATTTTAACGCCTGCAAAAAGCAGGAGTTAAACTCACCATGGCGCTAAGGGACCTTGTAATCAGGCGTTAAGGGTCAGCGCCGTTTACGGCGCCGTAAACCCCTTAACGCCTGGGTTGGAATGAGGCCCAATGTGTCTCTTTTCGTCCTATTTCCCTTCCATTTGCCTTTTTCTGCAATCATCTTCCCATTTCATGCCTTTTATTTCTTGCATGTTATATCCGGATCCTTTTATTGAGCACTCCTCTTCCTCTAACATCACAGCTTTCTTCAATTTTTATCACAATGGCCCTCATTACAACCCTGGCGGAAATCGAAAAACGATGGCGGAAATGCAATACCGCCATCGAATAGCGCTCGGTGCGACTATGACCCGTCACCGCAAAGTACGAAGCCATTAGCGACACCGTAGTGAACGCCAACGCTAACTGCACCAAGTACGCGCGTGCGCACCATGCCAAACCGTAAATACCACCATGGCGCAAGGGTACGCCAATTCCGACCCTAGCGGACATGTACCTAACGCCATCAAGCACGGCGGAAAGTACCATTCCGCCATGGTGAGAAGTACGGCATCGCGAATCAACCGCAAACGGCCCCACTGAGTGCCTGTACACCGCTCCCTGCCCACAAAGTACAACTCCCCGTAGGTGCAATGAAGTCACAATGCAACCAGTGAAATGCACAAGTCACCCATGCATGCCAACGAACAAAAGAATCACAAGAGGGGCCAATGGGAGCTGCAGGGCACAGATGGCACGAATACAGAAGCCATTCCAATGGACATGACCACAGTCCCCCACCAAGAAACGCACGCAAACACAGGCACCTGTGACCAGCAAAATTCCGAAAATCACATCATTCCACCAGTCCACCTGGCTGACCGGCATCTGTTACACAAAACCCAATCCCCCGCCCCTGAGCATGACAACATTCAAACAGTCATATTGGCAGCCCCCATCCCTGACCTCACTGGGCTTCGTAGGCAAACGCGCCCAGCACAGTACCACGCAACTAAACTCCGAAGCTGGAACCCAATGCAGATCTCCTCACAATACATCGCTCCCCAAATAGGATTATGCCACATCACTCGCAAAGAAGAACGCTACACGGCCCATATCAGAATAGAAATTTAATGCACAACAAAATCACCAAGCCCATACAGCCATTAGGCCATGAACTCCAAAACACATTTCACCATTGTGGGCTGCATCCGCAAGAAATGACCAGCTACTACTTGTGTGACACCCTGTTCCATCATGGTACACAGAGCCACATTCACGTACGAAAAGGCAACATGGTAGCACACAGAACCGCAGGGCCGTCCCAATGGGGAGGCACTAGTCCAGCTGAAAGGCCGAAATGTTGCTCCGAGCCACTAGAACTGCGTAAGGGCATGTGGCCCATTGGCGATCGTCCCATAAGATCGTAATGCTGCTCCACTGATTAACACGAAGCAGCAGGTGTCGGGAGTAAAAGCCATCTGCAGGAGTGGCATACAGATGGCAGTGGCAAAAGGGGAGGAGATACCTGTCAACCAAAAGAAAAGAAAAAGAACAAAATGGCCATCAGAACTACATTCGAACAACTCACTTCAATGATCACACTAAATCCACAGCCATATGCATGCTAGCCCACTCCAAAGGATCATCACCACCCCAAAACCACTTGCGACTCATAACCATCTATATCGAGGTGTAAACACCATCACAAACGAGTGTACCTGTGCATGCGTCTGTGAAAACAGAATCCATCAGATGGGAATGTTAACGTGCATGGACACAAGTGTCTGAAGGCGCGTCGAGACAGGGAGGGCTCAACAAGGCCAGATAGACGATGGTCCCACTATGGCAGCCCTGCATCACATAGCGCAGGGGAGGCGGACAGATTCAAAGAAGCCCTGTACATGGCAAACTCTGTATCAAATCATCTGCCCATGCATCCATTCATCATTCCCTCATCCCGGCATAAATACGCCTGAATATGTACTCACATAACATTAGAAATTTCCATTGAGTCTATGCGCGTTGCAGCCTGCAAAATCCACAGTGCCCCAGCCCATAATTCCAGTGTTGTGAAGTAACATGTATTTGGGAACGTCCGGCCTCATCGCCCACGTCGCTATTGCGCATCCCAAACTATTCATATCAATCATTGCATCCTCGCCATGGCCCCTGTCCCAAGGACATTGAATAATAGAACGTTATATTTGCAGTCAGACCTGTGGGCATCTCCTCGCCGCTAGCTGAAAACCGAAAGCGCCGCCCTTCGAATTCCTCATTTGCAACATCACGTCGAAAAGGCATCTGTGGCCGTTTGAAATCACAAATTAATCCATCTAGTGTGGCTGTGTGTGAAAATGGCAACTGCCTTCACCCACGAATGGGACGCCCCGCCCGTCGGTGCAACTCGGTACAGTGATGCATGAGGGCCCACCGTTACTCGAGTACTACGTTCCACTGACCCTTCACAAGTCTGTTCACGACTGCAAAGATTGTATGTGAAACAATGGGACCATAGCCGAATGTACACATCAACAAATGTTACACGGCCATCGGGTACAAATACATGATTGCAATAGCAAGATGCCATTACTCGAATTGCAGCGTTGTGTGCGGGACGTGCTCGGCCAAAGGGGAGAGCAGCTTGCACAGGTGGAATGAATCACCACAGGTGGAGGCCATACAGCCTGAAAACACATAAATTGCACACCCAGTCTCCTCCCACAACCACACCCACTCCGAAATGCTACCGGCAGGACTCGCGATGTTGGCCCTGGGGGACCTGATAGCACTGCAAGTACTCCAACTCCAAGAAGAAGACGAACACCAACTACAACCGGCCGCACGGAGGAGACGCAGGAGGAGGAGGAGGCCAAGGCAGGGCCAGCAAGGGCCGCCAGCACAGCCACTACCACCACGCAGGCAGCCCGCAATCCCACGCCTCCGAGCACATCCGTTCAACCTCACTGATGAGCAGATCCACACCCTCTACCGTTTGGACCGGGACACCATAGCCGCCATTGTGGACATGACACAGGCTGACCTTGTCAGCATGATAGATAGCCCAACCGCCATCCCACCCCTACTGAAGGTGGTGTCTGTACTACACTTCCTGGCCACAGGCACCTACCAGCACACAGTCGGACAGTTGCATGGCATTTCTCAGCCACTGTTCTCACGGACACTATTGCAAGTGCTCGATGCCCTCCTGCAGCACGCAGACGTCTACATCTCCCTACCACGCTCGGAGCCGGAAATTACCAACACAAAAGTGGGATTCCATGCACTTGCCGGCATACCGGGTTGCATTGGTGCCATCCACTGCACCCATGTGGAATTGGTCGTCCCACATGCCATGGAGGCCCAGTACCGCAACCGAAAACAATTTCATTCCCTGAATGTACAAATGGTGTGTGACTCCAACAGGATCATTACACATTGTTGTGCCCGATTCCCTGGATCAACCCATGATTCTATGGTCTTGAGGAACTCTACAATACCACGCTACATGGAGCGACACGCAAGGAACAGATCCTGGCTACTCGGTGAGTCTCATTTCATGCATGATAATGTGGGGTATGTGATTCGGCAATGACCTGGCAGGAAGGGGGGGGGTGTGTGCGTACGTAGCAATGGCATTCCACATCATACGTTTATCGTCCACATACAGGTGATGCTGGATATCCACTGAAGAGATGGCTCCTCACACCAGTCCGGAACCCACGGGACCAGCATGAGGAGGACTACAACCATGCCCACTCACGTACCCGTGTAGTCATTGAACAGGCATTCGGCCTACTGAAGACTCGTTTCCGCTGCCTCAGCAGGTCTGGCGGGGCACTCCTGTACCGCCATGAGAAGGTTGCAAAGATGGTCATGGCATGTGTCATGCTCCACAACATGTGCGTACGTAGAAATGTGCCCATGCCCCCTGACGCAGAACTGCAAGCACCAGAAGATGGTCATGATGAGGGTGGGGATGTGGCAGCACCTCAAGGAGTCTGCGAGGCACCGGAGGGCCGTGACATTCGTCAGCATCTCATTGATGCATGCTTCTAGCACTCACGCCTGGTGGCTGATACATGGACACGGTACTCGTGGCACTGTGTGTGTCTGGTACATGCACAATATGGACTGTACGCCTATGATGGCCTAGTACACAAAGATCATTGTCCACACATCTCATTGGTTGATCGTGCACTGTTTATGGCATATGTGATATCATGTTGAACACCCTATCGACCCGCCACCCAAGTGAGCCCAAAAAACCCCCTCCACCCTCCTACCTCCACCCCGAACACCAGTGTCCAAAGATGCTCATTGTCAGTGGGCTGTCGCTATTGCAAGCCCCCTCTGCGGGTATCAGGGGCACCCCTGCCTGTGGAGCGCAGGTTCCTCCCAGATCTACGTTGGGGGCTGCCCTGGACGGAACTTGCAACGGATGATGTCTCTGCCTGCTCACGTCCATGCATGTCCCTAAGGGTTTGTGAGAGCTCAGTGAGCACACGGCGCACTGCGGCAAGTTCGGCACATACGTCTTTGGACGTCGCATGCAGTTCCCCCCTCAGGCTCTCGGTGCTTCTCTCCATTTGGGCTCTCAGGCTCTCGGTGCTACTCTCCATTTGGGCTCTCAGGCTCTCGGTGCTACTCTCCATTTGGACTCTCAGGCTCTCGGTGCTACTCTCCATTTGTGCCCTTAGTGTCTCTGTACTTCTCTCCATTTCTGCCCTAAGTGTCTCAGTTGATGTTTCTATGTCTGCCTTAGTGCCCCCACATTCATCGGCATGGTCCTTGAGGAGCGTGGCCAGTTGCTGCTGTTGCACGATTAACTGGTCGAGGGACTGTTGCCTCTGCTGGGCCATGGCCATTTGCGGTGGTGTCACAGAGGGGCTGGTGACCTCATGTTGCCTTGCCACAGGGCTTGTGGGGGATGGCCAGTCGTCGTCTTGTGGGTGCCCCTGCGTGGTATCCTCATGTTGTACGGGATGGGACAGACAGGGGGATTGGGACAGGTCATGGATGGATCTGACTTCGACATCCCCGTCTTCTGTGTCGGAGCATGCTGCCATCAATGGGGTGTCACCTATGGTGCTGCTACCACCAGAGGCAGTGCCTTCTGTGGCATCCATTGGGGGGACCTGTGGTGGTGGTATTGTGGGCATGCTGGCTGCTGGGGTGCCTGTTGATGTTCCATCCTCTGTGCTGCCACCTGATGTGTGCTGCTGCCGTGTCTTGATGCATGCAGCTGAGGTGGAGGGTCTTTGGCCGTTGGTCTTGGCCCTCTTTGCAGGTGTGCTGGTAGGGGTGTCCTGATGCTCGTCGTTTGGATCGGACCCTGTGGTGGAGTAAAGGAGGGCGAGGGTTATTAATGGGTCTGTGGGAATTGGAATGGCAATGTATCACATGCATTGGGGTGGTACCTGAGGGTGATTTGGGTCGGGGCCTTGGAGGTGCTTTCATTTGTGTGTGGAGTGAGGGTGCAGTTGTTTGGCAGCCTGCAGTTAGGGTGTGCCTGCTGCTCGTGTAGTGGGTGTTTTAGGGGTTTTTAATTATTTATGTATTTATTGTGAGTTTTAAAGTGCGCTATCAGGCCAATGTGTGTGGACGTTCTCCTGGACATGTGTTTCTGTTGCACTATGTGGACACATGGTACTTCACATGATTGGACATTGTGGATTTGGCATTGTTTTATTTGGGCCACCTACCTGATTCTCCGGATGTCTGCACTCCTTTCTCCATCCCTCCGACTCCCTCTATGGTCTCCATTCCAATGGTGGAGGCACAGATTTCTTCCCAGGGGGTCAACTTGATGGGTGATTCCGATCCTCCCCCGGTGGCTGTGGCAATGTTGCGGTTGGCAGAAAGTATGCTACGGACGCGTATCCGCAGGTCGTCCCATCGCTTTCTGCATTGCTGTGGGTTGCGGGGTGCGGTCCCCACCGCACTTACCCGCTGTGCCACCAGAGCCCATATGGCCTTCTTGTTCGCAAGTGCCGTCCTGGTCATTTGCGTGGAGAAGACGACGGCAGCATTCTCCTGGAGGGTCTCTGTTAGCACGGTGAGTTCCTCACGGGAGAAGTGGACCTGCCGCTTGCGGTCGCACGCTTTCTTCGCTACTTTTCCCATTTTTCTTGGTTTCGCTAGGGTGGATGACGGGTTGGGGTGTGTTTCAGGGTAGTGTTTTTAGTGGTTGTGTGGATTTTGTGGTTTTATAGGTGTACGGCGGGATGTTTCCCGTTCCGGGCCCATGTTTTTACTTCCGTTTCCGTATATTTACGGTCACCGTACTTTCCGGTTGGCGCTCACTGCGGTGTCCGCTGTGATGGGTGGCGGTATTGCACCTAGGGTGCCGTACGGCGGCGGTGTGGGCCGTTTTGGGGTCATTTCCGCCATCGCGGACTTTGCACTTCCGCCATGCCGTGGTGCTCGTGCCCGATGGGTCGGAATGGGCCGCACTTTGCTCTATCGTGCAATGGCGGAAACGCTATTTACGCTGTGGCGGTCCGGTCTGTCACTTTCCGCCAGGGTCGTAATGAGGGCCAATGTCTTTATATATTTTTTCTAGTTCAGCACCCTTAACCTTACCACACCCCTGCTTCAAAGAGATCTTCCTCTTGTATATTTCGCTCTTGTGCCCAATCAACACTTTTATGAATCAATCGATGCAAGGCGAGGCGTTTGGTGCTTGATATTTGAATTGTCTGGCAGCATTGTGAGGTCACAAATGCGCTGTTACAAGATACTAGATACACTGCATACATAAACCTCGGTTATTTTAACGAATTTTCCGGCAGTTATGCCATTTCTGTTCATTGTATTTATTGAGGAGGAAATTAGGTTTTAACAAAAACACGTGCACAAGTGCAAACAATCAACAAAGGCAGTTCTGGATTTGGGTGCGCTACAAAAGAATGGTGCAATGGACAATGGACCAGGTGTTAACAAGTCAGAGGTGGAACATAAACTGACAAACAACGGATAGGGGGTGGGAATATTTGCAGTGGGATGACAATATAATTACATTAGTAAATGCCTCTCTCTCTCTTTCTCTCTCTGCTACCCACCTTTGTGGGATCAAGGAGAGTGGGGAATGTGTCTGCATATTGTGGGGGGCCCTTCTATGTGGAAGACATTGAACTTGTGAAGAAACACGTCTGAGTTTTGGGAGTGAGAAGGAAGATGGAGTGAAAATGAGAGGATGCACAGGAATGGCCAGACCAGATTGGAAGACTAGTAGTAGAAATGTGTAAAGGGAAAAGGTACACATGGCGAGCCAGTTGACAGCGAGATGGTGAGAAGAGGTGGAAGAAACAAGGAGGTTGCAGAGGGTACGTGTAGTGATATTAATATTTGTTTCCAAGGAGAGCTATGCCAAATATTTCGATGGAGCAGTATATAATGCACCTGTGTGTGAGATCAGTAAATAGGTGGTATGAAAACCCAATGGAAGAGAGGAGATTACAGAGAAAGGCATTATAGAGGGTAAGGAGTACTGAGTAAAGCATAGAGCGCTGGGGAATCCTAGTGGGAAGAGGTGACAAACTAAATATCTGTGTTGCAGGAGATTAAGAGAGGTAGGGGCCATTCCAATACTGGTGAGTGCAGTATACTGGATCTGGAGTTTAGAGAGGGTTAGTAGGAGAGATGTTGATTACAGTGTTAAAAGCTTCCGAGATGTCAAGATGAATCAGAATGGATGAGTACTGTGGGTGGTGCACAGCTTAAGGAAGTTGGATACATTGTTAAAGGCTTTTTCAGCAGAACTTTGGCTAAAGAACCCCGATTGCAGGAGGTCACAAATTAGCTGGTAAGTCTACTGAAATCCATATGTTCCAGAAGCTTAGAGTAGTACAAGTGCAGAGGAGAGACATGCCACGAGTTAGCAGAGTTGTTAGGCTCAGCATTACAGGAAGCTAAGGAGCGCATGGAATGGAGTCTCATTGTTGCTCACAATACAATCATGCATCAAATGTTTGATGTGTGTTTTCATATTTACCGGTAGCAAATGGACATGTTCATGTACAGGTACACAATGTGCATGTTAATGAACATGCACATTTAAAAAAATCGAGCGGGCAATTTTAGGGTATTCAAGTTTTAAGATTAACATACATCTCATGCATGCGCAGAAAGAATGTACATCTCTCAAATAAAATGTACACTTACATGTACGAAACATAGATGTGCTTTTCATACATCTTCATCTCAGGACTGACTATCATGTGAGTTTTCATACATATAGTAGAAATATAGGAGATGCTAACATGTACAAAATGGACATCTTTATATGTATGAAAACTCATATCAAGATCATTAGTGACTTTGATGTAAGTTTGAATACAAATTGGACATGTATAGGAGATATGCATAGTGTAAATGTTTGAATGATATATGTGCATTTCAGAAACACATATATAGAGAGCCGCCGTAATTTCCCAATCTGCGTTGGGCTCCAATGAGTCCACAAATATCTCCTACACAAAACAAACTAGGAACCCACTGTGCATTTCAGTCCAGTCTGTGATGTGAGTTTTCATAGGTGTAGGAGATGTATAGCAGATGTACATTTCATACATGTTCAAAATCTTCTGTACACCTGCTGTAAGTATAACACTGACATTAAAGCAAGTGCTCGCTTTAATGCGAGTTTTCATATACATGGGAGGTGTATACGACATGTGTATTTCATATGAGTTAATGCCAATTACTCATACGCCAAACACTAATGTACCATACAGTCAAGCATCAAATATTCCTTGCCATATGTTCACACACTATATGTTCACATGCCATACACTTACACACAAAAAACACATACACCATATGGCACACATTCATATGACTTATACTCATATGCAATATGCTCATACGCCATACTATATGTCATGTACACATTCGCCAAGCACCCACATGACATACCCTGATATGCCCTATGAAATGCACTCATATGCCATACACTAATTCATTATAACCTCACATGACATATTCTCACATGTCACACACGTGTATGTCAAACACTCATAGATCATACATCCATATGGAATACACTCAACATTTATAAACCAGACAGTCATATGCCAGATGGCCACATATTAAACAATCATGTCACACACGCCATGCAATAAAACATCAATCATATTACACTCACAATGGACAATCAAACAAGCACACATGTGCACAGAAACAACATACATTGAGCGCACAGGCAAAGGCATGCCCTTATGAAAACACATTGCACATTAATGCACAAACCACAAATATTTACACAACACTACAGGGAGACACATTCAAACTAAAACATCAAACACACTGAAAACCCAATGTACACACATTTACCAGTCACAGCTGTGTTTACATATTCACAGACACAAACATGCACACAGCTGCATTGGCATGCCCATGTACACACACATACACACATAGAAAAACAGGCAGGCATACACAACGGTCATGCCTCATTTATAGTACCCACTAAAATACAGGCCACTGATGTTCAAAGATAAAACATTAATACACTCAAAAACAAAATATTTACAGAACACTACATGCACACATACCCAGACTAAAACATGCAACACATTCCACACCAAATACTCACACAAATGTTCACATCATAAGGCAATCACATATATATATATAGACACACATGCACACAGAACGACTGTCATGCTTGCCTACAGGTATAACTAACATGGTTAAACCATCATAGTAACCTTAATTCACCCTCTTCAATTAAATAAGGAGCAAATACACAACAAGTGTAATGGTTATAATAAAATCATTAACACCATAAATAAAAATACCACATCAAAACGTAAAATTAATATAGTAAGTATATATATAGTTAAGGTAGCTCAGACTACTATTGGAAACCCGCACAAAACAATTGCTAATAAACTTTGACTCATGCAATTGATTTGGTCTCAATTGTGAACACAACTAGGTATGTCCCCTCCCCGCCCCCCCCCCACACACACACTTTGCACATTTTGGGAATGATGCATTAACAAATAAGAAAATAAAAATTATTTTCCCATAGCCAATTATTTGCTCCACCGCACAGCCCAAACCTCTGGACTGATTTGGACCAGGTACAAAACAACTTGAGCATACAGCATTGACTTGTGTCCTTTTTGTGGTTTGGGGTTATTCCGTCCAGTAGTATTTTAAATATTTGATGGTGCCCCCTTCTCCAAAAGAAATAGTTGTATCTCAGGTAAATTGCCATGAAATGGGGTGTTTATAAATGAAACAGCTGCCATTTTTCTTTTCTTGATGTGAGAGACAGCTGCGGCTATAGCCGAGGATATAGGAAATTGAAACGCAGGAAAAAAGCCATTTGCAGTTTAAATAATTTGCACATGCCATCAGGCTAGAGGTGGGAGGGGGGCAAGAGGACACCAAGTGAAATTTGGGATTTGGAAGGGGTTTAGGGACTGAGTTGGGCAACACAAAGATTGTCTGTAACCTTGGCCATAGCCGCAAATAGCTGACATCTCAAAGAAAACTGTGTCTAAGAAACACAGTGTGCTGTGGGGGGAATGGGAGAGGGCAGGGGAGGTGCGTAAGCCATCTGCGGGAGTGGGGGGAACTAGCATATATCAGTAGGGCACTTGGTGAGGGCCTGTGGGGCTGCAAAAAAGCATTTTTTCAGCTCCTGTTCCCAGTAGTAGATACACTAGAAATAGGCATCTGGGACTCGCATCCATGCAGGGACCAGGACTGACCCTGCCTAGCCTCAAAGGAAGGATGGTGCCAGTTCCCTCATGCCATGTTGCCAAGTAGAAGTTACGAGACCACTTACTCACTTAAAGCAACATGGCCTGAGGGGGCTGGCCCCTTCCTCGCTTTGAAGCTAAGCAGGGATGGGAGACCGGGATGCCTAGTTTAGTATGGACTAAAGATAGCCACGGGTAAAATAACCATGGGTACAACCAGGATATTTGTAGTTCATAGCCACAGTTATGAACACATTTTTACAGCTACAGTGATGTAATCTGTGTTGACATAATTGTGGTGGTCATAGGCTGCACAACTGGGGGCGCGAAGTTAAGGTGGCTTTAGCTGAATTTCAGGGATTGTGTTGCATTAAGTTCTCACTGTAACATCCCTGCAACTAAAGTTTATATGTAAATGAGGTAAAGTAAATATATAAATATATGACCCGGCCCTATGGCTCCAACACTTCGCCACCAAACCTACACCCAATCAACCGTGCACACTCCAAGTCAGGAATTTTAGACTTGGGTCCAGATTGCCCTGTGCCCCTCGAGCCTCAGGCACTCAGCGCACACATAACATCACTACTACACAGAAGGCACCACCTTCCCTTAGCACTATTTCTGCCAAAGAACTCAAGGGTGCCCTCAGCAACGCTAGATCTATCACGGCCCACACGTTGGACATCTCCGACCTCATCACTACTCAAAACCTCGATTTCATAGCCATTACTGAAACCTTGTTACACGCAGCCTCTGGCCCACTCACTCCTTGCCCTCGCCATTCCCAACAGCTACTCTACCATTAGAGCAGACCGTCAATCAACCTCCAAAGGAGGTGGAGTTGCATTCATACACAGAAATAATGTCACACTTAGAATCATCCCCAACACTGAGCTCAGTTCCGCAGAATCCCTCTCGGTGAAACTCACCCTATCTCCAACTAACACTGCTACTCTCTACCTTATCTATAGACCTCCTGGTCCACTCGGCTCCCTCATAGATGACATCACGGCCATCCTGACCGTCAATACCAAACCCAACTCACAGGTGTTGCTTCTTGGTGACCTTAACTTGGGCCTTCTCGACACTAAGGATCACCTGGCCTCTGAGGTTGCTACCACATTAGTTAACTTAGGCTTCCAACAACACGTTCACGAACCTACCCATATTAAGGGTAGGATGCTCGATTGGATCACTGACCTTAATTGCAACACATCCATAACCTCCAACCACGCCTGTGCCTGGTCCGACCACCACATCATCATCTTCCACCTACCAGCAACCAACCCTCTCATTATGCCCACGACAGCTCCTACAATTCCCACAAGGAATACAAAAGACATCACCAAGGACAAACTCCCCCCACTCATCCTTCCCATCTTGGATAAATACGTGTCCCGTCATAACGACCCTACAGTCCTAGTAGATATCTTCAATCAAACACTGCTTACAGCCATTGACAAAATAGCACCGCTCAAATTACGGAAAGCCAAACAACAGGCCCACTTGAACTCCTGGTTCACCCCGCAGTTAAGAACTTTACGCATAGAAAAACGTAAGCTGAATCACTCTGGAAGAGCCACCCGTGTGACGCTAACAAAGATCGCCTCATCATCACCACACACAATTACAAAGAAGCGATTCTACAAGCCAAAAAGGAGACCTACAACAAACGTATCTTACAAGCGGAATCCAACACAGAGTTATTTAAAATCCTTAAAGAATTGGAATCCCCATCCCCTACGCCTGACACTTGCATTAAAGACAGTAAATGGTGTAACAATATCCAAAACGCTCTCCTCAACAAAATCACCACCTTGCAATCAAAAATTAATGCCAAACAATCTACCTTACTCACCAACCCCCCTACCAAACCAACCAGCAAACTTTCTAATACTCAGACAGCCTCTTTTACCCACACCCTCTTTAGCTTCACCCCAATCACTATACTTGAGGTCGAAAACATCATGCGCAATTTAAAACCCTCTAACTGCCAAGGCGACTCTTGCCCAGCAGCTATCATCAAGGAAGCAGCACATGACCTCGCTGCTTTTATAACCACCTTCATTAATTCTTCATTCCTAACTAGTACGGTACCCAATAACCTAAAGGACGCGTGGGTTATCCCTCTCCTAAAAAAAACGACTCTAGACCCTGAAACACCAACTAACTACAGACCAATCACCACCATACCGTTCCTTCTCAAAATACTTGACAGAGCAGCATACCTGCAGATTCAGAACTACTTAGAGACCAATAACCTCCTCGGCACAAGACAATCTGCTTCAGACCTGAGCACGGGACTGAAACAGCTTTACTTGATCTCAAAACCCAAATTGAGGACCTTAAAGACAATGGTAAACTGGCCCTCCTACTACTTCTGGACCTATCCGCTGCTTTTGATTTGGTCAATCACCAAATACTTTGTTGGCACTTGAAGTCATCGGCACATTTCTCTGACAACGCCTCCAACTGGATTAGGTCATTCCTTGACAACAGGCACATGAGAGTTTTCTCCCCTACTGCATCGGCCGATCCCATACCAGTCCCGTGTGGAGTCCCGCAAGGATCCTGTGTCTCCCCAACCCTTTACAATGTCTTCACCAAACCATTATTTGATGTGCTTGATTATCTGGGTGTCACCTACACGAAATTACGCTGATGACACCCAGATACTCATACCCATCACTGGTGACTACATTGCTGACTCTAAAGTCCTTAATGACATTTACCTTGTCATACAAGCTTGGATGGCCCAGCACGAACTATGCCTCAACGATGACAAGACTGAGCTTCTTATCTTAGGCACACAACAGAGACTTAACAAACTAAGTCCACTGTTCGGCTCCTTCAACATTGACGGCAATCTGATTAAAGTAGCTAAAGACACCAAAACTCTGGGTATATACCTCGACGCCTCCCTGACACTCACCAGAGAAAGCAATGCAGTTGCCTCTGCATCCGCATACACATGCAAATTGATCTCGGCCTGCCGCCCTTTCCTTACTGCCTCGAATTGCATTACATTGGCCAGGACCCTGGTTATGTCCAAATTGGACTACTGCAATGCACTGTACCAAGGCACCAACCAGGGTAATCTCAACAAACTTCAGACAATCCAAAACAATGCTATTAGAGCAGCCCTCAACATCCCACGATCAGCCCACATCTCAGAAACCAGGAAGAACCTCAATTGGCTCTAAGTTGCCTAAATGATCTCCCTGAAAGCACTGGCCCTCACATACAAATGTGTTAACCACCAGGCCCCTACTTACCTAGCCTCACGATTCACTCAATATACTCCAGCACGTGTACTCAGATCTGCACAAATTCAAGGTCTTGCAATCCCTAGATTCAAGCTTCATTCTGCCGGTGGCGCTAGCTTCCCTGTCCTGGCAGTCAAGCTCTGGAACACTGTACCACTCATGATCAGAACACTACCCTCGTTCAACCAATTGAAACATAAAGCCAAGCTCTGGCTAGCAACATCCCACTAACAACCGCTCGTCTATTTGAACGGGCCGTCGGGGTCCTAGCTCTGTTCTGCTCCGCCCTGATTACTGCTTGATGTTGTAATGTCCTCTTTATACTCTGGGTATAATCTGCTGGGACTGCTATGATGACTTGTCCACTATTGTTTGTAATATTACACTACCTGTATTGTAAAGGGACTTCTTGTTGCTATGTCTACTACTGTAATGTAATGTAATGCTCCACTACCTGTAATGTAATGCTCTACTAATATATGCGCCCGGTTGCCGATGGGCCTGGTCTGCGCTATACAAATAAAACAAATACAAATAAATGTAATCAAAATACACATGCAAATCAAACAATAATAAGCCCAATTTTAAAACAAACACTACAATTAGAAAACATCAACTGAAAAGTAATACACACAATACGTTTAATACAGGTAAACACAAAAAATAAACATATACCCACTGAGACACATTCATTGTATATGTATAAGAATAAATCAAATAAAAACAAACAAAAATAGTAGCTATAATATTCTGAAAGCACCCAGCACTAAGGGGCTCATTGTTGAATTCCCCGCAAATTGCACGCAGGGTACCTGCTACGTGTACACTTTTGTGTAGGCACAATTTCAAACATTTGCATGGTAGAGTGCAAAAGTATAGAGCAAATAGGTGGCATATACGCTTGTACTCCACACTTTTGTACTATGATCTGCAAATTGAATAAACGTCACCTGTGAAGTATGCATGGCAAAGGCGGTGCTTGCAATGGATTCCTACAGAGTCTGCCTGCTTTTGCTGGTATAAAATGAAGGTGGACTCCATAGAAATCTACAGCAGCATGGAAATACATGCTGACGCAAATGCGTGGAGTATTATTATGGCAGAGAGGAAGGGGGAGGCATACTCGTAACTTTCGATCCACCCTCCTCTACATAGAGAATGAAAATGAGCCATAAGGTAAACAAAGAGTGTAAAAAGCAAGGCTTTTACGCATTTATTTTTTGCTACAGAAAATTTCAAACATTTAAACCCTCTATCCTACATTAAATAACTTTGAAAATACAAATAATTAATCACTTCAGCTAAAACACAAATTGCAAACAAAACCACAGCAAAAGAAAAAGAAAACAAGCATTGCAAATGGCAATAGTTCAGGCTTTTGTGTAGGCATGGGAAAGGCACTTGCCAGGCACTGCCATAGTGGTAATAACTGTCCATTAATGGTAGCAGGTGAGAAAATGGTGGGAGTACCTGGGCATCAAATAGCAGTGCCTGGCAATTACTTAATACTTCTGCCCTAGCCAAAACTGTTGGCTTTTCCAATTGTTGTTTTTAACAGGACTTCAGTGAAGGACATGCATTGTGCTTATAGACCAAGTGACTGATGACTGAAGGGTAACTTGGTTAATATACCTTGACTACACCAGTGACATTTTTAGAACTCCAATCAAGTCATTAACTCTAAGACAGCTTTGAAAAAACATTGGCAGGCACTTTGAGTGCAAAACCTAATGGTAAGGCATAAATAAAGCAAACTCAAAGAGTTCCCATGAAGCAGTGGTTTGGACAGGGAGGGGCAAGAACTGGGTGGGAATGACCATAGGGATTCGCATGGCAATGGGCAGTCAATGGGGGGGCAAATAACCAATCAGCATCTACACGCTTTGTGCCCCTCCTCATATGTCATTTCTCCTTATCTGTACTCTAATTAGATAGTTTTGCTTATAGGTGGCACAAGCACCACATAATAGCCCAAACTAATAAGGGTTATGGTGTGTTTTACATCTAACAAAATTGTATGCTTGATTATGTGCACAGAATATCCTGGGCGGGGCTACTATGTATTGGGAAACTATTCAACAGCTACATAAATGCCTGAACCTGCGAGCAATGCAGAAATGCCAGCCCAGTTGGTGAGCATTTCACAGAGGGAAATCATATGCATAATGACCTTAAAATGATTGTACTCAAAGGTAATTTTGGGGCTGGCAA
This sequence comes from Ambystoma mexicanum, assembly GCF_040938575.1. Lineage (NCBI taxonomy): Eukaryota > Metazoa > Chordata > Amphibia > Caudata > Ambystomatidae > Ambystoma > Ambystoma mexicanum. The sequence continues at coordinate 491,538,486 of NC_090930.1, read as the reverse complement.
AGCCTGAATTCAAACACAAGAATAATATTAATACACTGACAGGAGTCTTGAATAGATTTTGAAGTTTCATGAGCCACTATCCCAAGTAACAGTTTCACACTCTTTCCACTCATAGGGATGCAGGGATCACAACATTCAGACCAAGAACTTTCTATCAATTTTTCAAAAGCCCTTCAATATCATCTGACTGACACTGCACCATCTCCACCACTCTCTATAAGGCAATGGTTCATTGCTAGACTCCCCAAGGCCAGCCGTATCATCACTCAGAAAGCCTGACAAACTTCATAGAGATATGTGAGGGCACCGCCTCATATCCGACCCAGCTCTTTCCTTGTGATTGTGATGAAATGCAATCCCAATATGGCATTTGACACCAATTTACCACAAAGGTCTCCATGATTCAATAACATAACTCATGACGGGTTGTGTCTCTTCCCCACTGGCCTTCTAGAGGCACAAACCTGATATGTGGATTATTGTGTCACCACTGCTCTTGCAAAGGGAGCAGCCTGATATATACAGAGCTTCAACAGGATGGAATCTGCCATGACTGACCCTATCCATCCCATCCTGCCTGCCTGGGAGTACCCTAACAGGGTGGGCTATGTGTGTTTCCTTTTGTTTTCTTCCCTCTTAGTTCCAAGGGCACCTTAACAAATAGTCCCATTCAAATCTTGAAGGCTATAATGTGTGTGGTGGGGTTGAACATCTGTAATGCATGCATCTCTGAACAAGCTCCTATTGAGGAGCAGACATACACTTCAGCAGGCGATCCTACCCCCCTACATCGTCTGTATTGGAGACATGAGACCATGACCTGTCTAACACCAGCTATTGTATCAATACCGCGGCGAGTATGTGGAAGATGGTATCCATTAAGACAACCATATCAAATGTACCCTCGAGTTGATGACAGCCTGCAGGAGGAGATTCCTGAAGGACTATGAGAAAGAGCTAAGAAGATGGACGGATGATGTCATAAGAAAGTGTGCACAAAGTCCTGAAATACTGAATGAGTACAATGTATGAATCCTGGAGGAGAAATGACAAAGTAAAGAATCAAGTGACCCTTAAAAGTGTAAAAGAAGAAGATTACACAGTACAATGTACTGTGGAAATCAGAAGTATATTGAATGTACATACGCTGAAACGCAAGATAGATCAAGTCATCATATAGGCTAGCTATAAGTAGTGAATAGAATGCAGGCGGAGCTGTCATTGTATAGAGAATGGACATTGGTATCATGAAATAAGTAAGCCAAACAATCATGAAGAGAAAATGAAAGGTTGTGTTGCAGTAGGATAGCAAGTATTTGGAGCTGTGTTGGGAGGCTAAGTCAAGAACTGAGAAGTCGAGGTCAGCTATCTATGCTGTAGAGGAACATGTGTGCGGAGGATGAATCCTCTCACGTTAAAGTGCAAGAAAGAACACAGATGATGCCAAGTCTTAATTCGTTAAAACATTTAAAAGCTTGCAGAATTAACAGAATTGTGGTCTCTTGTCACACGAGTAGAGGCTGAAAATAGGGCTTGAACTTGGAGTTCCAGACACAACAGCAAGTGTCCTCACTCCCATTGCATTCCTAGGATAAGAATACTCTGCAAGGCCAAGTACAGAGAGAATTTCATGGCAGAAAGCATGGGTGATGAGAGATGTTGGGCTAATTAGGTGGTAGGGCAGCTTCATGTCCTATCTACTAGAACCTAGGTTTTGGCTTATGTGCTACTTATTGAACCAAATGTTCCAGACATGGCACAAGCGTGCCAAACCAATTGTATTAGTACATATAACGAAGAATCTTATAGCTTGAGAAACCAATGAAACACTGTGTAACTGATTTTTCTTGAATGACATGTATAAAGAGGTAGTCATAAGTTATCTACCCGATATTTGACTGCCAATAACAAACCTATCTCCTATATGATTGTGTATCTAGATGTGTCCCTTAACCAATCCCAGCCCTTGTTAGATTTTCACTATTGCCAAGTAGCATGACGTCATTCTGACGCATAAAGAAGTATACAATTGTATTTCATGTGGAAATCGCTGAGAGAATGAGTGTACGTCCGTTGATAATTGCTAATAAAACAGCCACTTGCCATCTTCTTGAGTTTGTCTGGTTATTTGGGTTCAGAATTATTCTGGTGTAGTCCCATCTAGTAACAGATGCACGTTCCAAGGGCCGTAAGCTCACTCCAAATCAGGTACACAGACAGATACAGATAAGGAAATAAGGAATCCCAGAAATGGCTATTTACAATGTAATGATTTTCTCAAATGCTGCATTCCATCCCTTCCTGAAGAGGTGGCAATACAAGAAAAGCTTGCAAAAAATTACTTTGTAACCTAATTAAGGTATTGACTTGTCTTTTGCATTTTGCATATACTCTATATCCTTTAGACTTTGCACAAAGCCAAACATCTTTGTGTCTGTCGAGAAAGGCAGACTTCTCTTGTGCCTATATTATAGAGAGGTGAAGATATTGTGTCAAGGCTACATTTCTGTCAAATTGAAAGCTGCATTTATCTGAAGATGCACTTTTAAAATAATATCTCTTCTTATTGCTTTGCCAAATGTTTTCCAATTTGAACTCAAAGTTTCAGACACAAGAATCTCACACATGGGACTACGTTGCATTACATTAGGACGGGTAGGAGACAAATACAGCATTTGATAATGTTAAAGGGGTATATCGTGGCACAAAAAAAATGAAATTGCTTGGATGTTTCAAATCGTTGCACTTGCCAATTGCATTCTTAGACCTTTTTCAAAATACTGGAAATCACAAGTGAACTACTTTCACACTTGCAACCACACTAAGCCTGGCTAGAGAGATTTGCTGTCCACCTGAACGCTTGCAGATTGGTCGCTCTGTAGTGCGTAACGACTACATCATGGTGAAAACAGAGTAGGCCCTATTGTAGAAACTAGCCAAACTATTTAAGGTGGGGAGACAATTTTCAGATGTTGCTTTTATGAGTTTATTTTGCTTTCATGGTGCTTGATCCATTAATGTTTTCTTCCACTTGTGTGCTTCATTGCAGTTTGAGTACAGACTTTAATAAGAAAGGCACCCGATCCTTAACAACTAGTGATGCACTGAGTGTCTTTCTTTGGGCCATTTCATCTTAACTAAAACAGTATTCATATAGGCACCATCTTGGAATGATATGATACGCATGACAACAGGGATACAAATATCAAGTTGCAAGCTGCAAGCCAATAAATTATAAGCCACTTGGCACCTCAATCCTACACAGATCAACAAGTACATCATTGCTTACTCATCAAGAGTCAATTGTCACTAGCTAATGGCTAGTGCGAGTGCAGATTTGTATGCCATGCAATGTTTCTAATCATTGCGTCATGTGCTTTTGTGTTGCAATTTTCAGTCCCAGCATACGATGGTACAATTGATAGACCACTGCATTCCATTGTAGGATAACATTACTGCTCTGTGCATTTTTATTTGTAGTTGTGTCTTGTCAAATTGCAGTAAATGAATCTCTGCATTATATTATGGTAGCACCTTTTCGCTTACAGGTTATTTTTGAAAGCTGCTGTAGATCAATGGAGCACGACGTATGTCCACAGGGCCAGATGATGCAGCCTTTGAGGGCATGCTTTTAGGCTCTGAAAGTCACAGTACATTTACAATGGAGTGCATCAAAATTCTGTTTGTTTGTTCTGTACATTCTACAAAGCAAACAAAGCAAGATGAGCACTAAAATAAAGTTCAGACATCTTCACTTTCTATGTGTCTATTTGTATACAGAGAAGGGGGAAAACTCAATGGAAAAGATTGTAAACAATCTTTCAAATCAGAATGTACTTCAAGTGTATGATTAAAAAAACATTAACAATGCATGAATGTGGCTTTTATCGACCAGAACCATTTCCTTACATACAAAACTTGTTTAAGCAAATTAGAATTTACTTTTGATGTTGCAAATGATACTGTATATCACATGGCTGATTTTCAACAAGGTATTGGTTAAGTTCAAATGCGATGTAGTGCAATCTCAATTCATTGAAACCTCCCAAAATGTAAATACTCTATTTTAGTAATAGTTCAAGAGTTTGAAGAGATTAGGAGCCATATAATTAAATCATTGGCATAATTTGGGCCGTAGTCCCGAATGGACTCTCGAACGCAATCTTGAAGGCTAATCCTGGCCTATGGGCCAGAGTGCTAAAGGCATTATTTGATAAAAAAATCAAAACAAGAACAATTCCAGACTTGTGGAGAAGCTCCGTGATTATTCCCATCTATAAGCATGGTGATCGCTTGACAGCTGCTAATTACCGTCCAATATCCTTGCTAGACGCGGACAGTAAAGTATTTGCGGGTCTGGTACTTAGACCTAGAAGACTGAGCCAAAGCCAACGGAATCATCTCCAAATTCCAAACGAGATTTCAGAGAGGTCTATCTACCTCGCTTAATAATCTGATGCTTAGCTGTTCAGGGTGTATTGTTAAGGGGGGAAGACCTTTAATCTGGGAATGGGTGGAATTATCCCAGGCTTTAGACAAGATAGAGATTGTCTGTGGGACAAATTGAAGAGCTGGGGGGTTCCGGACAACCTGTTGGCTATTTTGATAGAACTTCACCATAACTCAACTCTGCGTGTCAGACTCTCCAGATCTGGGGATCCATCACAAATAGTGAATATACAGAGAGTTGTTCACCAAGGTTGTCTGGTGGCCCCTTACCTTTTCAATGTATACTTTTTTTTATACGATTTGTTCAGGTGGTTTCTAACATTGCTACTGGCGAGCCCCAAGATGGGAGGGACTAGGATATCTTGGCTATCTTATGCTGATGATGAACAAGTTACTTCTTACCTTGCAACATTCTTTCGATGGGATGTTCCTCTGACTTATTCCTTATCTTTGATAGATCATCTCCCAGCTTGCTGGCCTCTGAAATTATTTTTCAGTACAGGGCGCTGCGCGTAGACGTCCCTCGAGCCTCTGTATCGGTGCCGACGTCATCACGTGTATAAATAGACTTGCGCAGCGTCCGTTGCTCAGTTCCGTTTTGACGTTAACAGTTGTTTTACATTAATTGGTTATTGACCTTGAAGGAGCGTAAACTGCAACCACAAGGGAAGTATTACTGCGGGGATGGATGTGAGGGGCGATAAGGAATACGTTGGAGGAACATCCCATCAAAAGAAAGTTACAAGGTAAGGAGTAACTTGTTCTTCGAAGGGATTGTGTCCTCCGACGTATTTCTTATCTTTGATAGACTCCCATAGCAGTGGTGTGTAATTGGAGATGGGAGTAAAACGCCATGTGTCCTTTTAGGAATGAACAGAATGTAATACGGCTTTGCCAAACCTAGTCTCTTGACTAGAGGAGGAATCCATGTTGTAAAATCTTGTGAAGGTATATGCGGACGACCATGTGGCAGCCGCACATATGTCTCGAACCGGAACCCCTCTTTGGAGGGTCGAGTAGGCTGCGATACCCCTGGTTGAATGAGCCCTAAAATTTTTAAGATGGGGGTTCTTTCCCTGCTAGTTTGTAACATTCCAGGATGGCCAAAATAATCCATCTGGAAATGGTTTGTTTTGTTATCGGTAGTCCCAACTTGTGCCCTGAGTAACCTACAAACAGTTGCTCTGCTTGCCTAATCCTAGCAAGTCTGCTGATGTAAAAGCTTAAAGCCCGCCTTGGGTCCAGCCTGTGTAGCCTTTCTTCCTCTTTCTCCAGATGGGGAGGTGGATAGAATGAAGGTAAGGTCATTTTCTGAGTGATGCAGAATTCAGAAACCACCTTTGGGAGGAAATTAGGCTTCACCTGTAGGACAACTTTGTCTTTATGAAAAATTGTGTGAGGGGGTTTACAAGATAGAGCTTGTAATTTGCTCACCCTTCTAGCTGATGTTAAAGCCACTAATAAGACAGTTTTAAGGGTGAGAAGTCTTAGCGAACAAGAGTGCAGTGGTTCAAAAGGAGTACCCGTCAGGAAATTTAAGACTAAATTTAAGTCCCATAAAGGAACCTGGAAAGGTCTTGGAGGGTAAACATTAGTTAATCCCTTTAGAAATTGTATTACTAAGGGTAATTTGAAATACAAAGGCTCCTCTGCAGTGCGCTTGAAGATCGATAGCGCTGCGAGATAGCCCTTGATAGTGCCAACTTGAAGGCCTGAATTTGCCAAGTAGAGTAGAAAAGATAACACCGTTGGTGTACCACATGAAAAGGGGTTGATATTATCTTCTCTACACCAGCTGCAAAATGTGTTCCAACGGCAGCGTTATAAAGACTTTGTTGCTGGTCTTCTGGCTGAAAGCAACACCTCTATGATGTCATCAGGGAGGTCCCAATCCTTGTATCTCAACCTTTCAGAAGCCAGGCATGAAGGTTGAGGGTTCTGATGTCTGGATGGAGAACCTGACCTCCCTTCTGTGAGAGAAGATTCTCCTTGAGTGGAAGACGAATTGGAGGGCAGATAGACATGTCCAGAAGGTCCGGGTACCAAGTTCTCCTGGCCCAGTCTGGGGCAATTAGGATCATGGTCCTCCGGAATCTTCTCAACCTCCTGATCATTTGAGGAATGACAGGGACTGGTAAAAATGCGTACAGGAGTGGAAACTCCCAGTCCACCATGAACGCCTCCCCTAGAGCTCCTCTCGGGGGAAATTCCCTTGAACAAAACAGATCGAACTTCCCGTTAGTACTGATGGCGAACAGATCCACTTGAGGGGTTCCCCAAAAGGGTGAAGATCTCCTGAAGGACTTCCTGAGCTAGTTCCCACTCGTGGGAGACTGTGCCCTGCCTGCTCAGAGCGTCCGCCGTCAAGTTCTTCTCTCCGGCTAGGTGACCTGCCGATAGAGAGATTCCTTCTTGAATTGCCCAAAACCAGATCTGCATTGTCTCTCTGCACAGTGCCAGTGATCCTACGCCTCCTCTTTTGTTGAGGTAGTGCATGGCCACTGTGTTGTCTGTCATTATCAGGACATTTTTCCCCTGTACAGATGGCAGAAAAGCTTTTAGTGCTAGTCTGATTGCTCTCAGCTCTAACAGGTTGATATGTAGTCTGGACTCCGATGGAGACCAACGACCGCTGATGGTCAAGTCGTTGGTATGTGCTCCCCACCCCGTGTGTGAGGCATCTGTGACTACTGTTATCTCCAGCCATGGTTGCCAAAACAATTCTCCCTTCAAGATGTTTTTCTGGCAGGCCCACCACTGAAGGTCTTGAGCCACCTTGTCCGGAACCTGAAGGAGGTCTGTCATTCTCCCTGAGAATTGCGACCACTGAGTTCTCAGTGCCCACTGAAGAGATTTCATTCTCAGGCGAGCCTCTGGCACAAGGAAGATGCAGGATGCCATGAGGCCTAGCAACCTCAAAAAGTCGAAGGCTGGGAGACGTTGGGCATTTTGAAACTTGGTGACCATCTGCAGAATATCTTGAGCCCTCACCTCTGGTGGTGAGGCTTTTCCCAGGGAAGAGTCCAGGACCGCTCCAATGAACTGGAGTCTCTGTGATAGTATCATCTGTGACTTCTTTAAATTGAGGGAGAAGTCCAGTTTGTGAAGGAAGTGGCAGACATAATCTAGCTGGATCTGAGCTTGTTCCGGAGATACAGCTCTGATCAGCCAATCGTCCAGGTAGGGGTAGACGTGAATCCCTTCCCTCCTTAGACTTGCAGCCACTACCGACATTAGCTTGGTGAAGACCCTCGAGGCGGAGGTCAGTCCAAATGGCAGAACTCGAAATTGATAATGAGAGCCGCCAATTGCGAACCTCAGGTATTTCCTGTGTTTGAGATGGATTGGCACATGGAAATAAGCATCCTGGAGGTCCAGAGATACCAGCCAGTCCTGGAGCTAGAGGGCCTGAAGGATCTGAGAGAGACTTACCATCTTGAACTTGTCTTTCCTGAGGAACTTGTTTAATTCTCGTAAGTCCAAGATAGGTCTCAGTCCTCCGTCTTTCTTCGGTATGAGAAAGTAGGGGGAGTACCAGCCCTTGTTCCTCTCCGCTACAGGTACCAGTTCTATGGCACCTTTCTCTAGCAGGTCTACAATTTCCTGCAAGAGGAGCGTATCTGGAACTTTCAGAGAGCTGTTCCCCGGGGGATGACTCTGAGGGATGCGTAGAAAAGGCAGGCAGTAACCTTGGGCAACTGTCTTCAATGCCCAAGCATCTGACGTAATAGCCTGCCATTCCATCAGATGCTGAGTTAACCTGTTTCCTACTGGTGTCTTGTGAGGAGAGTGCTCGGAGCAGTTTGGAGGCAGCTGATGCAGATGCCGAGGGTAAAGAGGCACCTGCTGCTGCTGTGGCTTTTGTATTTTTACCCCGTCCACCTCGGGTGAATTTTTTCTGATCCCTTTGAACCGGCTGTCCTCTGCCTCTTCCGAATGCGGAATAGAAGCAAAAGGACTTACCTCTCCAAGAGGTTCCTGAGGGGCAATATGGTGTCTGACGGATTGCAGCTCCTAGGGATTTTGCTGCTGCCTTTGATGTTTGTAGTTTTTCTAAACTGTCATCTGCCTTCGTACCAAACAAAGAAGAGCCATCAAAGGGCATACTCAGAAGTCTGCTTTGCACATCTGGAGCAAAACCAGACTTTTGCAACCAAGCAAATCTCCGGGTTGTTGTACTTGCCGCCATGGCCCTGCTGATGTTGTCAGCAGAATCAATGCCAGTTTGAAGGGATTTGAACATAGCGTCTTTACCATCCTTGATGATGTTTAGGAACGCTTCCCTTTCTTCTCCCTCCGGGAGGCAGTCAGCCGCTGATGAAGCACACTCCCAAAGTGTGTGGCTAAACCTTGCGAGCGTACAAGTAGCATTGATGGATTTCAACACCATGCTACATGCAGAAAATACTTTTTTGGCCATAGAGTCATATCTCTTATCATCCCTGTGCTGTGGAACAGTAGGGTAAGCCAATTTACTACCTGATGAAGTAGCTGCCTGAACAACCAAACTCTCCGGAGTTGGGCGTTTGGATAAATATTCAGGGTCAGCAGAAGACACCCTATATTTAGCTGATAATTTTTTGTTAACCACCGGGATTACCTCAGGTGGTTCCCAGTTTGCCAATATTCTGCTTTGTAATGCCGCATGAAATGGCACCACAGGATCCTCCTGTGGACCTTTGACCAAGATGTCTGTGAGGTCGTCCTGCTAAAAAGCAGGTGAGGGTGTGGACCACCCCATAAACTCTATTATCCTTGCCATCAAGGTTCTATAAGGGGTTTCAGCATGTTCCCCTGGGTCTGGTCTGGCAAATTTCACTTCTGGGGAAATGTCCAACCCACTTGCTTCCTGTAAGGATTCTTGGAGGTCTTTCAACCTACCTTCGTCAGAGGTAAATTCCTCTGGTACAGGAGTTGCAGAGTCTTTCCTGATCCAAATCCTCCCGTTCTTCATAAATAGATGATAAGACTCTGGAGTGATCAGGTCTTGAAAATGGTATAAATCCCATTTCCTCGTCATGATTGGCTGAGAAAACGTCGACGTCGTCGATGCGGACGTTAAAGGCTTCGAAGCCATCGAAAAAAGCGTTGAGAAAGGTGGTAGAGACCTCGATGAACTCGAGAGTATCAGGATTCTACTCAAGGTTGTCAACGACATTCTCGTGATCGAGGCGCTGGGTATGGCCACTGGCTGTGAGGTGGCCGTGGGTTTGTCCTTTCTCTGCGTCGACGTCGAAGACAGCGTGGACTCGACTGACCTGTGCGTCGAAGAACCCTTCGATAACGGCCTCAAAGACGCCGATCTATGCCTCGAAGGCATCTTCGACGACGGCCTCAAAGATGCGACTTTGCCTTTACTTGAGGGTTCGTGATGCTCTCGAGTGGCTTCTTTCACCGGGTTCTGCGACTCGCAGCGTTTTAATTTTTTGAGTTTTTCACCCAGGGTATCACCCTCAGCAGTCTTCGAGGGGGTCGAGGCCGCTTTCTCGAAGACGCTCAGCATCTTTTTCCTGAATTCCTCCCACTCAGCCTGAGAGCTATGTTTTGTGGGGCAGGAGACCCTTTTTGGGGAAACGGAAGAAGAAGAAGACGAGGAAGGGGATCTTCGACATCTCTTTTTTGAATGCTTAGATCTCGAAGAGTGATGGGAACTGCTTCGAGACCTAGAACGAGAATGTCTTTTGTAATGGCGAGGAGATGAATGTCTCGACTCCGCCGAGGAAACTTTCGAAGAAATTTTAACTGCCTACCTCTCTTAAACTTCCCCTTACGCTCCTTCAAGGCTTTCACCGTCATGGACATGCAGTTCTCGCACTCCGAACAATGGTGCTCGATTCCCAGGCATCATAAACAGATCCTGTGAGGATACGTCAACAACATTTACTTTCCACAGTCTCAACATTTTTGAAGCCGGACCGTGGAGTCGTTGGTTCGGGTGAGGAAGCCATAGAGTACGAGTCGGTATTCACGAGGAATAATGAAGTATATTTGAATGAATAACTGAGCAATGATATTCTGAGGCCCCACGAAGCGCGGAAAAACGGAACTGAGCAACGGATGCGGCGCCAGTCTATCTATACACGTGATGACGTCGGCGCCGATACAGAGGCCGTCGAGGGACGTCGATGCGCAGCGCACTCTACTGAAAAAAAAATTCCAAGGCCAGCAAGCTGGGAGATGATCTATCAAAGATAAGGACTACATCAGAGGACACAATCCCTTCGAAATAGTTATTTTGGATTATACACAAATTGGCCTCCAAAGGTTGGCCACTGTTCTGGGTGAATATGCAAAACTTTATGGCCTCAAAATAAACCAAGAAAAATCCAGAATAATGATATTCAAATACCTGCAGGTGAAAACGAAACCCTTTATCTGCGCAATGTATAGCCAAGCTATTCCTTTAGTAAATTAAATTATGTACTTGGGCTCTAAGATCAGTGCCTGTCCATCTAAAGTGGAGTTAATTAACATCTTGGACACAGATATAGTAAAACTAGGATCACAAATGATTAAGATCTATATCAAATTCTGTAAATTTTCCATCCTTCTTATTATAAATAAAATTCTATATTGGAAAAGTGGTACTGACTCTGCTATTTGGCCTAGAATGTAATATTCAAAGTTTTGAAATCAACTGGGAATCAATTGAAGTCAAATTATGGAAAATAACTTAGAATCTTCCAAACTCGGTCCCTATTGCGTCCATCCAGTATGAGTTGGGGTTCATTTCTCTCTTATACTGGATGGAATGGAGATGTGTCTCGCTTTATAGACTAATAGTAGAACCACCAATAGACTCCCTATATGAAGTTGTTTCTTTCCAGTTGATGAAGGGTGACAATACATTTCTAAAAACTCTGAAGTCTAGATCTATCAAAATTCTTTCCAAAGCGGACTTTGACCAAAATACTCAGATCCAAAATCCTTTAAAATTCAAAGAATGTATGAAAAGATGGGATTGGATCAGAACGATCGATAAGATGAGAGCAGCCAAATTATCCCTGTATTTTTCAATTTGTATCAAACCCAGCTCATTACTACCTACCTATCAGAGAAGGTTGCCTTATCTGAGGATTCGATCGAATTTCCTTACATTTAAACTGAACATTTTACCTTCTCTGGAAATCTTACACATTAGAGATGGTGTTGCATACCCTAGTGACATTTGTCAGGAGTGTCTGCTGGGACATTACAAGTCAGGGGGAAGATTCAGTAACTCCCTATTCCTGTGGATTCCCATGTGACTCCATGGGAATGGGAAGACAGAAGCACCGGCACCGTTGTGAACAGTGCCGGTGCTTCCATGACGACTCTGCCGGGGCCGATGCATCCAGCAGGGTCAGACCTGCCGGGCGCTACAACCTCTGCGGGCAGACTCGTAGTGTGGTGGTCTGGAAACAAGGGTGCCGGTAAGCTTACCACCACACTCATAATGAGGCCCGTTGTTTACAAGTGGTCATGGCCATAAAACAAGTAAAACTCAGAAGGTGGGAAGATGGCCAAAACAACTAGCGAGTGTGCTCACATGGCTTTTGACCTGAATGACAAGTGCAGGGGAAGCACATCTGAAATATGTAAGCATTTCATTTTATACACAAATGCAAATGAATTTGATGACAAAATGTTGATCCTGACATGCTGCCCTTTGAGGGGGATGAAGATATACAGATGTTGAAAAGTAGGGGAGAAAGGCTAGAACTCTGCAGGAGATATTTTTGGTGTTTGAGACGAACAGCAGTAAGTAGGTCCTTTTGGTTCGGTTTCTGAGGAATGAGGTAAGCCACCTTAGTGCAGATTCCTGTATGCCACATTCCAAGGTCTTTTTATTAGTGCTGCATGGCTAGGTGTGTCGAAGTCCACAGATATGTCCAATAGTATGAGGTCCGATTGGGCATTGTTGTCTGCATTTATTTTCAGATCGTCCCATATTGATAGGAGCGCTGATTCCGTTTCTCTCATCGGTCTGAAGCCAACTTGTGACCGGTTGATTATTCCATTTGTTTTGACATATTTAAGTAGGATCACACACAGGGTTCTCCAAGGTCATGACTGGTTAGGGCAAGTTGGATTTGGGTCTGTAGTTGCTTGGGTCTTCTGCGCTTTCTGATTCATTTTTTATCAATGTTATGATATATGCAGATTTGAAGGCGGTTGGCATGATTCCTTTTTTGAGTGATAGGTTCAATAGCTTCGGAAGTGTGTTGCTGGGGTTCTGTGGGCGAGGATTTCTTTGAAGATGTCAGGCGGGCAGAGGTCCCTTGGGGATCCTGCAAGGTCGGTGTCCTTGATCAGCGTGACAAAGGTTTCCTCTGTGATTGGTTCTAGGCAGGTGATTTTTGATGTAGTCTGTGTTTCACCCCTTGTCTGTGGTACGGCAGTAGTGGTTATATTAGCAGTTGTGTTGATGATCTGTTGGATTGTTTCTATTTTTGATCTCAGATGGCTGGTGATGCTGTCACATAGTGCTTGTGTCCGATTGATGGATTTCTTGCAGGATGAGTGTTTTTTTTAAATAACTTTTATGATTCTGAAGAGTTCTTTATGTGGATTGGTTGTCGATTCAATTCTGTGTCATTGTTTCTTTTTTGTTGTTTCGAGTACTGTTGATTTGTACAGTCTAAGCTGTCTTTGGTATTTTATTTTGTCCTGTTGGTTGTACTGTTCTCTCCAAGTTTTTTCCATTTTTCTGTTTCTGTTTTTTTTTTTAGTTTTAAGTCTTTCAGTTCTTCTGTGAACCATTTTGCAGCCAGTTTTTTGTTATGGCTTTGAAAGGTTTAACTGGTGCCAGGAGGTCTAGGCCCTAGATGATCGAGATGACGAGTGTGTTTTCTGCTGCATCTGGGGTTGTTTCGGTAAGTTCTGTGGTGCTGGGTAGGGTCGAGCCTAGTACATTTGTTAAGTCATCCAGGTCTAGGTTCTTCCAGTTTCTTTTCTTGCTAGCATGGAGTATTTCCTTTCCGGCTAGTAGGCGGGTTTGGAGTGTGATGTAAAATGGTATCAGGTAGCGGTTGCTGCATACAATCGGTGTAGATGGCTCGGATGTACATAGTTCTTCTCTGCAGAAGATTCTGTCCAGAGTGTGTCCGGTGTTGTGCGTAGATCTATTCACTATTTACTTGATGTGCAGTGATTCCAGGAATGCACTGAGTGAGTTCGCTGAGGCTTTGTTTTCTTTTTCAAACCAGTAGTTGAAGTCTCCCAGTATGACTAGGTTGTCATGGTAGGTTCATAAAATCGTGACAGAGTCTGCTAGTTTTGTCATGAAGTTGGGGGTGTAGGATGGTGGTCTGTAGATCAGGAGGAACACTATGTTGGTTTGGTCGTTGAGTTTGATCTCAATGAGGAGGGATTCACAGTCTTCTACATCGGTTGGGTTGAGAGAAGCGGCTCTTATGTGCTCTTTGTGTATGATTGCGATCCTGCCTCCTCTTCGGTTTTCCCTGTTGGCGTGTATTAATTTGGAATTGTCCGGTACAGCTTCATTCGCAATAGCTTTGTAATTGTCCGATAACCAAGTTTCTGTAAGAAAGTGCACATCTGTGCTTCCTTTGCTAACAGATCCCGGATTTCTGTGGAGTGTTTTGCCATGGATCTGACGTTGAGAAGGCTGCAGTGTAGTTCATTTAATTTTCCTTGTGGGATGTTGCTTGTTCTATTGTAAGTTAGGTTAAGTGGGTTGTTTGTTGGGTTTCCATTCCTGGTGGTTCTCTCCTGCGTGTGCCTGTTGGGAGGGGGAGTTCTTTGGTGGTCAGTCTCTCCGTCGAGTAGTGTGATTAGATTGGTTGCAGGGTTGTTTGGTTTTTGATTGTTCCAGCTGGTGAGTTGTATTGCTCCAGTCTTTTGTGATGTAGGATGTGTAGAAGGTAATGGATTCAAGTGTGTCCCTGATTCTTGTTGGAGCATTGTCCATGGTGTTCTCTGGTTTGGGGTGGTTCATTAATTTTCGTGCTGCATTTGGCATCTCGGTGGGGTCTGTATTACTGCCAGCTTGCGAGTGGGGTTATGGTAGTGTAGGTCCCCATTCATGTATTGTTTCAGAGAAATTACCATGGCTAGACGTTCTACCTGCAATATTTCCTGCAATTATTGTATGTAAAAATAAAGAGGTACTTCGAGCCTAGGCTGTATTTCCTTCACTTTGCTAATACACCTATAATTTGGTAGTGCGAAAAGTGGTAGTAAAGTAGCAGTAATGGAATTATCGCCATAGAAGGTAATGGATTCAAGTGTGTCCCGGATTCTCGTTGGAGTATTGTCCATGATGTTCTCTGGTTTAGAGTGGGTCGTTAATTGTCATGCTGTGTTTGGCAACCCTGTGGGGTCTTTATTACCGCCAGTTTACGAGTGGGGTAATGCTAGTGTCATTCCCTATTCATATAGGGTTTCAGAGAAATTATCATGGCTAGAAATTCTAGCCGCGGTATTTCCTGCAATTATTGTAGGTAAAAAGAAAGGGGTACCCCGAGCCATGAGCTGTATCTCCTTCACTTTGCTAATAAACCTATAATTTGGTAATGAGAAAAGTGACAGTAAAGTAGCAGTAATGGAATTATCGTCACTTTACTGACACTTTTTACTGCATCACCAAACCTAGAAAGACCCCCTTTGCATTTAAATTGCAGTTTTGAAAAAAGAAGGCCGAGCTATATTTCTAACCAGTTCGAAACTGTAGAATTCACATTTAGTGACCTAATGTCACATGGAGAGTACCTTCAAAACACTGGGTTTCTCCTTGAAAAGCTTCTGTTTTCCTAGCCATTGCTTTAAAGCACATTGTGACCTGCTGATTGATTACTTCTTTGCAAATCAAATTAAGCAAATGAAATCAAAGTTCTCCCCAAATTGATTATATCTCGGTTCATGCTAAATCACTTGCTCCTACTTAATGCACTACATTAGCATGTGCGCTTTCTGCCCAGCAACATAAACACGTTAAAAGAATGATTATGGCCAAACTAACAATTCAGAAAAATGAATGCCTTATTTCAATATAATTATTTCTCTTCATTTGCAGTCATTTAGTCATTTGCCCTGAAAGGTGGAAAGGATAAATATAAATTATCAGTGCGTGGTTGCCCCCGAGAGAGTACCATTTCCAGAGAATTCGGAGGCCCTTTAGCTGAGCTTCACAATATCCAGTCAAAGAAACTTAGAAAGGTGAACCAAGACTATTGAAGGTGCCATTATGTCTCTCTTTAGGGAGCTTGCCAAAGTGTAAGGCTTACCACAGAAGCTATGCAAGACACAGCTAGCACAATGGAAAACACTCAAGAGATAGAAAATATAAGGTTGAGACAAATGTAGATAAGAAAACAATACAAAATGATTGGCTTAAGCTCCCAAATGAGAACATAGAATATAAAAGTAAATGGCATACAATTTAGCCTGACTTTCCAATAGGGATTAAATATAGATCACTTTAATTAAAGTTTATTCTAAATGCACCATAAAGTCTAGAGGGCTGGAAACATTTTGGTAGCTCTACAAGCAGGCTCTTTTTGGATGTTCTATAGACTCTGTGTAAAAGGCACGAGATCCCATCCACCTTCAATGCTGGGGTTTATTCTGAGAGATTTCGGATATTATCCATGTGAGGATGATGGCTTGGGAATTGGGGAAGTCTTCAGGGGTTGATGCCATCATACACTACATGAGGATGACGTGATTGGATCACAATTTAACATGCGTGCACACATGGCAGTGATCAGTAAAGGAGGTCACCATGAAAAGACATAGCAGCCAACATTATACAGGATCCCTAAATACACTACCCCCTCTTTGCTTAGGAAAAAGAGTGGCCACAATTTGCCACACGGTCTCATTGCCAGCAGCAAGAAGAGGCTGTGAGGAACACTGGCAGACTCTCAAACAGAGGAGATTTCTGTAAACGCACCAAACTCTATGCATGGAATCCCATTAAAAAATGTCTGACATGATTAAATATATGCAGATCACTCATCGACATATGTTAGACCTAACTCAGCCATTTTATGGACCCATTAAACAGGTGACCTCGATCAGAAGGATTGTCTATTTTTGTTTGAATTTCTTATTGAACACATTGCATATCAAACATCTTGTGAACAGCCACAAGTCACAGATGGGTCTGCAGCAGGTTACATTCAAATGTACATTATGACATTGCCTGGTGAAGACAATGGAAGGAATGGAAGTATGAATATTTTGAAAAGAAAACTTGTCTAAAGCCAGAGTCAGACACTGTATCAGACAGAAGTGGGGTTTATGATCTTAACTTGAGTGAATAGCTGCCAAAACCTCACACAGGACTTGTCTCAGCTCCATGGAGCTGGGGCAGCAGAGCTACCAAGCACCCATGTTCAAAGCTTGCTTGCAGTTTGCTTTTGGCAGGAAAGAAAGACCACTTACTCATATGGCAAAGAAGGAGCATCCAGTTGTGTTTGTGTTTAGTTATAATTGTTTGTGCCTTAAACATGATTGACTCTCACTGTTTCTGCAGCAAACAACTTGTGAATGATGAGGAGTGTTACACATGTGTCTGATGTAAATAGTAGTGAGACAGCCACAGCTACAGTGGTACGTAGCCACCAAGTCAACCAAGCTGAGAGGTACATTGGAGGTGTTGTCAGGCCTTAGAAGAGGTGTGTTTTCAGTATGCTCCAGAACTGAGACGGGAATTAGGCATCTGTGACCTCTAATCTTCACTTTGAGGTTTTGCCAAAGTGAGTGTCTTATCACAGAGAACCGTTGATCTCTGTGTTTGTGTTTCAATCTTAGATTGATCAGGATGTTTGCATCATCAGATAACAGAGAACAATAAGGTATCTGTTGACTATGTTTTGGAGGAAGGGTGGCCATTATTAGACTTGTAGACAAGGCAAATGAATTTAAAGTTAATCATCATGCAAGTTCATTGTGTGTGACAATGTTTGAGCTGAGCCATATACTTCATTCGCACCCAGAGAAGGGCGCTCAGCCAATCAGGTGGCTGGAACAGCGGGTGAAAACATACTGTGTACTGGATACTGCTTGCAGCCACCCAAGGACCTTCCACAGATGCCGCTTCCAGCCACCCGAGGACCTTACCCCAATGCCGCCTGATTGAGGGGAGGCACGGCCCCACTTTCCCCCACCACAAAAATAAACCTAAACCTTTCCCCACCCCCAACATTCCCCACATATATGCTGAATCGGAGCTTTGTGCTCCAGTGCCGACACTCCTCCAGCCGGCAGCCTCCTTCAAAAAAATTGAAAAGGGACCATCTTTTTTTATAGGAGATTGGGCTTGTGCAAGATGTACTCAGACCAACTCCTGCAAACTGCAAGAGAAAGAAAGAAATTTAACTTTTTTCACCCAGGATGATCCCCGGGGTGAGAATAGCTGTCACCCCCTCGTCAAGGGGCAGTTATAGCCGGTAATGGCCCACAGCACTCGCTGAGGGCTTCACTTCACTCAGGCCTGCCTAGACTTGGACTGGTGGGCCGTTACCGGCCATGTCCGCTACCTGACATGGGGGTGATTGCCATAATTATACAATACAGTGAACTGTCATGGGAACTAAAACCTGAATATGGCTGCAGAGCAAAAGGGGGGCTTGGAAATATGTCAGACACAATGAAGAGGGCTTGCAGCATTGGGGATTCTCTTCAATCACATATCTACAGGAGCAAAGATTAGCAAACGCAGATGATCTTACTTTACATCTGTAGATAACGAGTCTCTGTGTCCATTGTGGGCTCCACATTTACGAAATAATATTTGGAAGGAAATAACTTCTCTACAATTTTAAAGCCGTTCAGTTTTAGACTGCTTTAACTCATCAGGACTTCTTGGCCATTAAGCCCCTCCAGGGAGGACTCGGTCATTGTTGCTGGAGAGACAAAGTTAGATCTGTGTATTATCAGCCTAGGAGTGAGAATGGGTGGCTGGGTCGGAGGATGTTCATGCATGGGTGTGATGTATACATACAATAAAGAGAAGCTGGTGTGGGGTACATTTAAGGCCTAAGGACCCCCCTACAACAAAAACTGCATTTCATCAGTCACCCAAAAAGGGCTGTGCTTTTTTCTGCCGAGCGCCTATGGGGCGAGAGTTGAACACAGCGACCCCCAGAATAGCTGCATTTTGTTGTCATTCAAGTGAATTCAGAGAAAACAACACAAATTCATTGCTGTTCTGTCATTTAAACATTCAAGGCTGCACAGGATATGACCTGCATTTAAAACGACATCGCACTGGTGCTACTTTCATTTCAAACATCACACAGCTTTTGTTCTACTAAAACACTGCGCTGTCTGTGTATTGCATTTGAACACCATCAAATAAGGCCATCCCTCCGAGAACAGCATTGTTTCATCATTAAATTCCATGAAAAGCAAAAGAATTCTGCTTCAAGTCTGCATGGCTTGGATTTACTTTTTGAAATAAAGCAACACATGCAAAGCACTTCAAAGAAAAGATGCCCTCTCTTGCCTTGTGTCAATTACCAAGAAACCATTCTCAAGCATATCTCTATGTCCATAAACTGACCAGATCTATAAAAAGCCTTTCAGAAAGTAAATGCTAAGGAAGCTGTGTGTGTAAAACAAAACGAATCTGGTGAAATCAACTTGCAAACAAAATGAACACGTGTAAATCTGCTTTTGCAAAGCAGAAAATGACATTGGGAAGGCAAAATGTGAAATAAGACTTTAGCTTGCACAGAAACACAATTGTACATGTGGGGAGAGGGATTTCAAAAACATGTATATTGTGCGCCATTTTTCCCCCAAAAGACAAATCATCCTGGCTGAGTTTGGAAGTTTGGCAGCAAGGCTAATTTCGCACCTACCAGTGACTAAGGCTGCAAGGACTGGGGCCCTGTTCTCCTTGACCTGACAGTGTGATAATTACAGGTTCTCCCAGACTGCCATGCAGAACTGCTCCCAAGGACAAAGGATGGGGGTGAAGCCCTGAATTTTGCCTTGGGGTGTGATTTCCTCTACATCCAAACTGGAGGACTTCAAAGGGGAGTCATAGAAACCCTCGTGTAAGCTGACCCAGGGGAGACAATGTGGACTGTGAGGGTGGCAGCGCCACCCAGATCTTTTGCAAATCCACCTCATTGACAATGCAGGACATGTATACTTTAAGACATTTTCCCCTGCAATATGAGTAAGCAGTAATGTGATTTTATGACAGTTTTAATGTGCTTTTTGGACAAGAACAATAAGACTAGGTGTATCTTTCTGGCAAGTGGTGAACTGAGATGGAAGTAAACATGCAATTCCGGGGGAAGCATAAATGGCACAGATATTAAACTTGGTGAAACTATGCCAAATACTACTATGCATATGTGGAGCCATTTGCTGAATTTTAGATAATATGTTTCTCCTGAAAACGGCAAAATTGTGCCCAAGGATGATGCAACATCACACAAAATTGGCATTCGAAAAGACATATTCCTTGAAAATTATAGGATCTGCCTATCTGATTTTTATGATGGTGACTATTGTAAATATGAAGTTTTGTTCCATAACCCACTTTTGTGAAAAAGAGGCTTGTGAGACAAAAGGGAGTTATAAAAGTACACACACATAAGGTGCGGTCACTTCCCTGAAACAATCAATCCACAGGGAGGAGGGGACACCCGTAGCATGGCCTATCCCATGCAAGGGGTAGGTCCATAGTATTTCCGCCTAGATTGTAAAATTCTGTGATGTCACTCTGCCTATATAAGAGGTAGACAGGGAGACACAGGGAGGTTCAACATTAAAAATTCACCCTTCAATATTCCAAGACTCCAGATCCAGTCAGAACCACCTATCCAGACGGGGGCATACCCAATAATCCAGGGAGAAAGGAGGAAAGGCTGCTGATCCCTTTTAGGAGAATCCAGTCACCAGACCTTTTGCCCAGCTGACCCATCCTGCTGTCCACAGTGACCAGACTTTGCCCAGCTGTTCCCAACCAACCAAGCTGATCCAGTAACCAGATCTCTTGACCCTGCTGCCCATGACCAGATCCTTGGCCCCGCTATCTAGAGACCGTGCTGGCTGTCCAAATGACCAAACCCACCTTGCCTTGTAAGTATCCGATCACCCAATACCCAAAAACTGCATATTTCGCTATATTCCTTGCATCCTGTTCAAACCCTATTCAAATCCCATAAAAACCCTAGTCATTTCCCAAATTGCCAGTATACTCTGTTCACCCTTTCCTTAAAAGAATCGGTTTAGTCTTTATCTGTGGCATATTTCTTTTCTATTTCCTTCAGTTATCTGTGTAAGTCTCTAGTATCATTTGGAATAAATTAATTAATTCCCCCTTGAAAATTCACGTTCATTATTGTTGCACTTCGAAAGTAACAATTTTGTCGAGTGTTTTTACTAATTATAGCCTTAAAATATAGTTTCAGTAGAAGTAATCATTGTGCTAAAAAAACAGATTTTGTCTGTGTATTTTGCTTTCTTTAAAATCCGAGTTGCATTTCCCATAAAAAAAACATAACATCATCTCATAAGGTTCATCCCTTCCCCTTAGTATCCTATCTGTTCTGTGTCTTTGTTTCCATCCCAAAAAACGATTTCCGATTTTGATTGCTAAGCCCATTTTCTTAGCTGTTTGCCAGTTTAAAGCCAGTGTGAAATAAGAAATTGCAATCCTACCGCGTGCAATTTTGGTGCATTGCTTTCCTTTTAAAATCGATCTTCTCACCTGTGTTCACGTTGCTTTAGTGCCCTGCTCAGTAGCCTGTAAGTTTCCTTGTCTCTTTAGTTCATCCACAAAGATTTCTGTCCTATCTATCCTACCCTACCGCAAGTATAAACTGATCTACAAGTAAAAACTGAAATCTCAGTATGCTATTTTGCTCATTTTTAAGGTTTTTTTTATTTTTTCTTTTAGCCTTCCATTCTGGAGTGGTGGGTCGAATTTAATGATTATTCCTTCTACTTGTTGACTCCTTGCCACTTCTTCCCATCCACACAGATTTTAGTTAGCAGGTGTTTGGGGCAGTGTTGCAGGGGGAGTTCCTAAACTATGTACCATCTATGCTTGTGAAGAAAAGAAGTGATTTTATTTTCATTTCGAGTTAAGGTTTATGTAGATGATGTCAGAAGTTGAATTAATTGTATTATAACATTTTGCATTATATTGTCACCATACTGGTAATTGCTGCCCTAAATTTTCTTGTGTTCTCATTTCATTTGAATTTTAAAAATAAATAAATATTTCCTTGTTACACACCGGCCTGGTTCATGGTTCATTGCGACACAGGGTGTTTGTTAAGGTGGGCGTGAGGTGCTTTCGGTGCCTCTTCAAGGAATATTCCAGGGTTCAAATCAAAATAAAAAGGTGTTTTCTTGCATGCCACATTCAGTGTCAGTGGAAGAAGTCTCTGGCTGGAGTGTGCCATGTCATAAAATCCATTAAACTGGAAAAGCAGGGAGCCTGGGAGAATTCTGCAGGCAACTGATCTGCAGGGAGATGTGCTCTCTGAGTCAGACACTGTATTACCCTTGCCCCATATGTGCTTGGTGGCCATCTGTTTCAGGAGGGGGCATTCCACATTGCTCATTGCTACATATAAAGATATATGCCAGTCCACCTTCTTTAGCAAAAATATGTTGCTGACATGGTAAAAAGATTTTGCTCATCTTTGTACTCTCATATAATATTGCACACGCAACTACATCAGTGCTGTGCCACCTTTCACAATGACATTCTCACTGCTCTCAGATTCAAACTACACAAAAATAAATCAAATTAAATAATTCAAAATTTAAAGCATTTTTTTTAAATGCCCAAGAGCGCATTCAATTTTTATCTTTTTAATTTGCTCACAAGTCTTGTTTCCAATGAAGGATAATAGAAATCATCCGGCCGTTACGGCATACATAGAAGACTGCCTTATGTTCAGTTATTTTATTTATTTTGTATTTTTGTTGTGCATTTGTAAGGTGCTTATACATCAAGAAATTGTGTTTCAAAGCGCCCACAGGGCAAAGGGGAGGGAACATGGGAACAAAGGCAAATAGAGTAACTGATGAACAGGAAAGGGGCGGTTTTACTAAGCCTTTTGAGCATTCAGACCATGCAAGTGCAGGAAAAGGAGTCAGTTGTGTGCAACAGTAAGTGCCTTGCAGAGATTGCTTGTTACAGGGTGATCCCCTGCCATTAATAAGTGCAGGCCTGTGAGAACACAAGCCAGTGGATGCCCAGAGGCAATTGCTGGGATGAGGCAGAGGCTGAGGGCAATTGGGCAGAAGGCCGGGACCTATAAGTACATATAAGGTCTCAGGCTGCCAATCTCAGCGACTGTGGGGATTAGCACAAGAGTGAGAGGGGGAAGGAGGAGGTGAAGAGGAAAGTCTTGAGGAGCTTCCGGAGTTTTAGGAGATCAGGCTGAAGATGGAGAGGAAGGTGGAGACTGTTCTAGAGGAGGGATACAGCCAAGGAGAGAGATCTGCCACTAGCTTCCTGCTTACAAAAGTGACTGACACACAGAGAGTTGGAGCCGGAGGAGCATAAAGATCTGGAAGGAAAGTATTTGGTGAGAGCAAGTTGTAGATAGATTGTTCCTCGGCCCCAAACAGCCTTATGGATGATACAGAGGGATTTGAATTTGATCCTCGCAGCAAACGGGAGCCAGTGGAGGGATTCTAAGGCTGGAGAAATGGGCTTGAGGCCAAGGATAAATCTTGCAGCCCTATTCTGAACAAGCTGGAGGGGGCAAAGAGAGGAAGAGGGTAGATTAAAGAAGAAGCTGTTGCAATAGTCCAGCCTAGAGAGTACCGGAGCTCTAGAGACACATTTACCATTGCATACAGTACTCCAACAATGCCTGGTAAAGGTTTCACAACCGTACAATTAATAATACAACCCAATATACCCCAAAAGGACACATTTTGCCGTGTTCCAGCAAAGGGAGGAATATATGCTGTCTTAAAGAGGTCAATCAAATACATTCAAACAAATGTTCATAGCTCATTGAGTTCATAATGCTAAGTTTCAAATAAGGTCTACAGTACTGATAAGCTGAAGCGATAGGAAACCAAATGAAAGTAACACTGACATTTAACCACAGTGTGAACTGTATGTTTGTAGTCAGCACCTGATCGGATGTGGCTTCCTCTGCTTCCCGGGGAGAGTAATGATAACACCTGTGATAAAAATGTACGCAGCGGCCTGAAGGTTAAAAAACACTTCTTATTCTCACACACACTTGGGTCTGTGAATCTATTTCTAGTCAAAGGGTCTAAAAAACATCTGGACAATGGGGCTCATTACAACTCTTGCAGAATGGGGTTACCAGCACCAGGAATCGTGCCGGTACCGGTAAACCCATTCCGCCCTATTACGAGGTTCCCTTGCGGGACCTGGAACAAACGTCTGGTAAAACCAGACGTCCTTTCTGGGTCCCGAAAGGGAACCAAGGAGCTAATAACGGGCCCGTTATTAACGGGACCATTATTAGCTCCATCCCCATTCCCATTGAGCCCTATGCGGGCTCAAATGGGAATGGGGAATGGTTTTGTGAATGAGGAATTACCGGGTCCTCCAAAGTTGGAATGACCTGGTAATTTCTCATTCACAGACCACGGACCCGGACACAATTTTGGAGGCAGCCATGGCACTAATAGCACCATGGCTACCTCCAAACTCGTAATGAGGCCCAATGTGCCCCTCAAATTTGGAAAACTTGTTCTGGTGAGGGTTAGATACACTAAACATTTTGATTTCTGCTCCTTCCCTCCTGAATGTACATGCAGGAAAAGAAAATGAAAATGGTGTTAAAGTTATGTAGCACCTTTTTTAAAGTATAATCCTAGTATGTCCAACTAACTAAAGGATATCCAGCCTGATCATTTTTGTTATTTTATTCAAAGAATACATTTGTTACAATTGTTGGACATTGAAAAATCGTGCTTATTTTCTCATAAATTAATGTCCAATTCTAAGCCAGGGTGAACAAAGAACACATCTTAGAATTCTTTGAAGGAAGAGAAGTACATTTAGTGGTTGTACGGGGTGTGCAAACCTGTTGTGATGAGTGAGAGAAAATGCTAGTTGCCAAACCCTGTGAGAGTGAGACAAAATAGTAGCTGAGAAGAAACATTCGAGAAAGAGTTTGGCGACCAAATTGTAGCTGTGAATAAATATTGTAAAATTGTTTGGAGGCAGGAAGGTATACCCCATTACTTTAGCTGAGTATAGTAGTTGTGAAGAAAAACAATAATTATTTGGAGGCAGCCAAGTTATTTTCATGGTTGTAGGTAGGTCTACCAACTTGTTGTCTGGATGAGAGAAAATTCTGGTTGGCATGATTTATGATAACTGGATACAAAAGTCGTTGTGAAAAACAAAGAACGATGATACCATCTCAACAAAGGCAGCAGATGCCACATATTCATTAAATACCTCTTTATGCAACAGCCAAATGTGATTACAAATTGCCATCATGCCCAATGCATGTTCATTACTCTTGCCTAACTGCAGTCTCTTTTTGCAGACCTTGTGCACAATTATTTAAACTACTTCCACACTCAAAAGGAATCTGTTGTAGAAAGTGGTGACTAGAAAGTGTTTAGGCAGTTGCCTTCTGCTTGTCCCATCCTCTGGCTCACCATACCTTCTTCACAGGACATAATCTACTAACATCAGCTTGGTTACAATCCATCTCCCCTTCTATAGCTGCCACTTCTGCTCCTTCTGCCACTCTTTCAACTCGTCTCCTGCCATGCCTCTCTCCCTTCATGTTACAACTCCTGCTGCCCCTTTCCCTTCTGCCCCTCATTATGCTGCTTGTGTTCATCATCTTGTCCTGCATCAGGTTTCTCCTGTTCCATCTCCTGCTCATGTTCCACCTACTACCCCACATCTGTCCCCTCCTCTTCCTCATCCTCTTGCCACACATTCAAAAGTGTACGTTCCCCCTCCAATACCACTTCCTGCCCCTTCCTTTTCTGGGCCTCAGCCACAGACTTTCTCACCATATCCTGACGCATCATTTGAGAGACCTTCCCCAATGACTATATACTGTTATTCTGCTATTATTCTGAGCTCATGCCCTTTCCACCTCCCCCTCTCACTCTACCTGTAAGTCACTTGGTGGCTTTCCACCATGGAAGTAAAATGCATATAAATGCAATTGCAAGTCTCATAGATTTTCGTGGGAAATGTAATTGTAAGTGAATCTAAATGGAAGTGGGAGAAGTATACTGATTTG
This sequence comes from Ambystoma mexicanum, assembly GCF_040938575.1. NCBI lineage: Eukaryota > Metazoa > Chordata > Amphibia > Caudata > Ambystomatidae > Ambystoma > Ambystoma mexicanum. Next base: position 491,512,846 of record NC_090930.1, on the reverse strand, counting down.
AGAAAGAATATGCCTCTTTTCAGTACAAGGCCTGAAGTAGCTTAGAAAAGGGCATTATTTTTAATTATATGCTTGCAGCGAAGAGGAAGAGCTGCAACCTGTTAACTAATGATTTATTTACTTGTAGAGGAGCAGTTGCATGCCTCTGCAGGAAATACCGCTCCCCTACCGCCTAAATGACACTGAAGCACAGAAGCCTGATCTGGCGTCTCCTCAATCAGGCTGATTCAAACCTATTAAATTCAGTGTTGACAACAATTTCCTGAGCCCCCACTCTACGTCCCTGCTTGTTTACACCCCTGGGCACCTCCGGTTCAAGTTCCATTGTGAACCGCTGCCTATTTCGACCGGAAAGCAGCTCGCTGGTCTCAGCCGCATTTGCGCCTTCATGGCCTCCCACCTTTTCAAGCGCTAACGCGGGGGTGCTCGTCTGCGTTCCTCTGCTACTGCCACTCTGCACCTAGACCGCTTAAGATCTGACAGTGGATCGCCTGTTGCAAACTGGTCTGGGCTGCCGGGCCCTCTGACCCTGATATCTATCGCAGTGAGTTCATCAGCGTTTTACTTCCCCAGTGGACCTCCCCTATGCCCGCTTTGACTTGACAGCATGGCGATCGTTCGCAGGCCGGGGCGAGTGACACCAGGCAGGCCCCACCGACCCCGAGCCTGCTCTGTGCTCTAGTTCTCTCAGCAGGTCGCTGCGGTGCACTGGCCTCAGATGCTAGGTCCCCTGCTCGTGACTTCTATTGCGGGGAAGTGAACCTGTGTTCGTCAACTCCAGTGGTTCACCTCTTTACCCGCACAGGACCTGTCAGTGTGATGTTTGTGTTCACCTAGGCCCGTCCCCCCAGCTCCTGACATCTATCCCAGTGAATCATCCCACACCTCCAGTATCTCTCCTCTACACCCGCTCTGGATCTAAAAACGTGGCTCTCGCACTAGAGCTGCGGTGGTTGATACCCCGCTAGTCTCCACTACCAGAGCCTGCACTGTGCACTGCCCTGACAAGTCTGCCTCCCCGCTCCTTGTGCACATTGTCAGGGGTTTTCCTTGGAGCGGACTGGATGCTGAAGTGATTGCCTGGCACATCTTCAACTGACCCCCCGCCCCTGTTGCGGCTCCTCAGCTCGTGCTCTGTATCCCTCTCTCTCCTCCCCCCTACTCAACCTGGATTCCGCCTCAAACATTCCACTAAAACTACTCTCACCTTCGTTCTCAACTCCCTCCTGTCTGCTTGCTACGCCAAGCAATCCTCTGTTCTCATTCTACTAGACCTCTCTGCCACATTTGACACGGTTGATCACCCCTTACTTCTCAATACTCTTTCCTCCTTTGGTCTCAAAGGCTCTGTCCTCAACTGATTCTCCTCCTACCTTTCCAACCGCTCCTTTGCTGTCTCTTGGGGTGGCTGCTTGTCCCCTACCCACTCCCTTGACTTTGGCGTTCCCCAAGGCTCTGTGCTTGGCCCTTTCCTCTTCTCGCTTTACATCTCCTTTCTTGCCCCAATTACCTCTTCTTTTCGTATCTCTTACCATTTCTACGCCAATGACACCCAGCTTTTCCTCTCCTTCTCTTCCTTCAATCCTGACACCCACCTCAAACTCTCCTCCTGTTTTACTGCTATCAAAAACTGGATATCCTCCCACTTTCTCACCCTAAACACTGACAAAACTGAAGTCTTATTTCTTCCTGCTATCACCCTTCCTCCTCCCTCTCCCCCTCCTTTTATCCTCTTCCCCACTGCTCATCTCCCCATTTCTGCCTCTGCCCGCAATCTAGGCTTCCACTTCGACTCCAAACTCTCCTGTACTCACCATATCTCTCTTACTTCCTTGTCGCTATCACCTTTACAATGTTTGCAAAATCCGATCCTCCCTTGCCTTACCTGCCACCAAACTCTCTTGTCGTTTCTACTGTTCTGCTCTCCTATTCGGCCTCCCTGCCTCTCATCTTGCCCCTCTCAAACCCCTCTACCACTGCAATCCACATTCTCTGCTCCCTCTCTCCTCATGACTCTATCTCCTCTTCCTTTTCCTCTCTTGGCTGGCTTTCCTTTCAGTCACAACTTAAATTCAGTCATTTAATCTCTTTATAATCTTGCCCCTCCCCACCTTTCCTCCCTCCTCTCTTTCTACTCTCACCCCCTCCATTCTGCTGATCACTTCCTTCTCACTGTACCTCCCTCACTCTGTGCCCCTTCCCGCTTCCGTTCCTTTCAGCTCCTTGCCCCTCTACATTACAACTCTCTACATCTTCCTATCCGCTCCATCTCCTCTTACTCTTCTTTCCGCCCCTCCTTAAAATCCCACCTTCTTTATCCCCCCTCCTTACTACTTCCCTTATGCTTTTCCCCAATTCAGGTTTTTAATCCAACGATCTTAGCAAATTGTTCTAAATACTGTTCTTGATTATTTGACTCAAGTCTTGTACTTATTGCTTCTAATGTACTCTTGTTGTTTTAATGTAAAGCTCTATATAAAATGTAATAAATACAAATACAAATACAAATGTGTCCAAAGTCTGAGATCGTTCTTTGTTTGACACCAGCAGTTGTGCCAATACCGCAGTGTATATTCGAAAGAAGATACCAATTGAGACAATCCTATTGAATGTATCCCTGAGGATATGACAATCTGAGGGAGGAACTCCCTGAAGGAATCTGAAAAAGAGCAAAGAGAGAAGCTAATGATGTCACAAGAGACATTTGTGATGTTCTGTAATATTGGCTGAAAAGGTAGCATGCATCCTATAGAAACTAATAACGAAATAAAGAAACAAGTGAACTTTTAAATACGAAGAAGATTACCAGTGCACAAAGTGCTGCAGAGAAAAAAACGTTCAATAATTTTACAGACGCTGAAACGCAAGGTAAACTAAGACATCATAGAACCTGGCTATACGTAGTGAATAGAATGCAGGCAAAGCTTCCACTGTATAGGAGCTGGACGTCGATATCATGAATTTTAGTGAGCCAGGACCCATGAAGAAGAAGGGAGAATTGTGTTGTAGCAAGAATAAGGTGAAATCGTGGAGCTGCATGGCAAGGCTGTCTTGCCTGTTATCAAAACTGAAGCAGCCAAGGTTGGTTATCTATTCTTGAAAGGAGTGAACGTGCAAAGGAAGAATCATCTCTTGTTAAGGTACAAAGAAAGAACACCAAGAGTGCCAAGTTTTATTCATTTAAGACATTTAAAACCTGTAAAATGGACCAAATGGTGGTCTCCTGTCACGTGAGCCAAGGATGAAAATAGAGTCAAACCTGGAGTCCTAGAACAATGATAGTGAGTGCTCACACTCCCATGTTTTCCCAGAGGCAAGGATACTTTTCAAGGCCAAGTTCAAAGACAATCTTCATAAGAGAAGTCTTGTGTGAAGAGAGATGTTGGGCTAATTGGGTGGGGAGTCAGGCCCACCTCCTAGCACTTGGGTCAGGCTTACGTACTGCTAAGTGAAACGAATGTTCAGGACATGGCACAAACAATTGTAGAGGTCCATATAATGAAGGACCTTATCGTTTGAAGACCAATTGAAAACTGTATACTTAATGATTTTAAAGATGACATATTTTAGAGGTAGGCATATATTGTCCACCTGACAGTGGGCAGCCAATCACAATCCTAGTTCCTATGTAATGCATACTTAGCTGTATACTCATTCAGAACAGGACTGCAAGACTTGTCCTTGGCCTCAAGCCCTGGGATCGTATCTCTCCAGCCCTGCAATCTCTTCCTTGGCTCCCAGTGACTGCAAGGATTACATTCAAGACCCTTTGCATTGTCTGCAAGGCTTTCTGGGGCCTTGGTCCACAATACATTCAACCCTCCCTCCATAATTACCCTCCCACTCAAGCTCTTTGCTCCTCCACCTCCAACTCCTTCAGGGTCAGTCGCTTCTCCAAGCAACAAGTTGGGGGTAGATCCCTTTCCTCGGCTGGGGCCTCCCTCTGGAACAGCCTCCCTGCCTCTCAGAAACTTGAGGAGATCCATCTTCAGTTCCGGAAGCACCTCAAGACCTTCCTCTTTGCTTCTGCCTTCGCTCTTCCTCTCCCAAGCTGATCTATCTGCTTCGGCACTGTACACCTGGTTACCCTCTGATTTTCAGGCCCAGGTCCCTGCCCACGCAGTCACACACCTGCACTGCCTCCTGGTAACCCTTGCACTTGGGTCTGCATCTGTAACCCTACGGTCCCCTTACCTGCACTTACAAGACACCCCTTATGTGCACTTTAACCTTGCACTTGCCAACTTGCTAGCTGCACTACCAGTTGTTGTTTTATTCCTTGCTCAGCACTTTCCACTCCTCCCTTCTCCCTTGCACTTTCCTGCTCCCCTTTCCCCTGCACTTCTGTGTTCTCAATGTCACTGGACCTAGTAAGATCGCTGTTGTGTCCTCCCTTGTTCCCCTCCCTAGCCTTGACGTACTCTGAAACACTTGTGTATGAGCGCGATACAAATAAAACATCATATCATATCATATCATAGATGTTCCCCTTAAGCCTATCCCAATACCTGGTAGGTTTTTCATTGTTTGCCAAGTAGTATGACATCACCTATGATGTATTTTGAGTATAAAGTATATGTTTTGTGAAAAGATCGCTGAGAGAAATTGAGCGAACGTCCGTTGATATCTGTTGTAACTCCCTGTTTTAGATAATTGATCATGAAACAGGACTTTGCCATCTTTCGGAGTTGGTTCGGTTATTTGGAGTCAGAGTTATTCTGTGAACCCATCCATTGCATGCACATTACTAAAGGGCCCTAAGCTCATACTGAAATGTTTTGTATAGCTTGCATACTTTATGTCAAAACACACTGTCAAAAGTATACTAATGTCTCACAAACAAAGGTTATTTCAAACAAATTTTGATAAAAGGTGTGATATCTCTTCAGTTATCCCTCGTTATCTCTTCAAGTCTGGGGAACAGGCCTTGGGTGTCTAGGTTTGCCTGGCTCCACATATAAGACCATTGATCTAATTGGGAGTACAGAAATCCTCCTTAGTGAAGTCAAAGAGGTTTCCATTTGTTGTAGTGAAGCCAATGCACTGAAAACAGATAAAGGTTTTGGATAAAAGGGTGGCCATACATGGTCTTGGATTGCTTTGAAGTGGCATGCTCTTCATGTGAGATTCTAGACCTGCTTCTGTTTCCTGCAACATAACCTTTATCACCCACCAGCATCAGACACCCTCCTAGTGTGGATCAGCCCTGTACCTCCTAACAGTCAAGCACAACCAACAGTGAATTGGCAAGTGAGCTTGGCCTTTGATCAGGTCACTGCCCCACCCCACAAGATATGTATTTTTGTATTTGCCCTCAGAATATCAGAGAGTGGTTCTGTAGTTCTGACTAACTGCTGAAGTTGGGCCCATTTATTGAATGTCTCACCTGTTTTCAAAACCTTTTTAGCTGCTGGATGATCCCGCCTGTTGTTTCAAGATCACCAAATACCCAAAACGTGATTTGGCTCATCCCAAAAGATAAACTGGGAGAAGGTTTACACAGGCTTGTCCGGTACTGAAATTAATACCACTCAGAGACAATTGTTAATCCAAAGATGTCCTGAACAAGAATACATAATAATAATAATAATAATAATAATAATAATAATAATAATAGCAATAGCAATAATAACCGTATTATTAATATTATATTATTATTAGAATTTGTATACCATGCATTATATATTTGATTTCATTGCTTTGCTCTGCTTAGCAACATTCGCTACATAAGATGTTGCCAAGGCAACTTTGTCCCTGGTCTGCCTTTTGCATTCTGATCATATCTTTTTCAGGTCATTGGGTGTTGAATGGCAGACACCCAGGCCATTGACCCACAGTGTTGCCTCGAGCCAGAGGGCAACATTTGAAGTAGAAAGCAGTGGTGAAAGGCCAAGTGCAACAACAGAAGGGCAAGCCAGGGGTGGCAGCTCTACAGTTCATTGCAAAGGTGAGGGGGAGGTCTGCACTAATGGGGACAGGTCTATGAATGCGCATTGGGCATTCAGGCCATCAGAGGCGTGTATGGGGAGGGATCTCACCCCATGTGAGAATGGTTTTATGAACTGGACCGGCCAATCCATGCATGACATTTAGCGCTGGGCTGTATATGCATTTGACTTTTGTAAACTGGACCAGAGCATTCACCACCATAATGGCCTAGCAGTGGGAGGAAATTCCCCCTGGTAGTTGTTTTAAGTCTTATGAATGCTAGAGGCTCGATGGAGGAATTAGGCAACCTACAATGGACCTCAGCATTGCTTCTGTGAAACATGCATGATTTACTGCATAAGGCTCAATGATTTCATGTTTGGGTTCTACATTAGCAGAGCTATGTCCTCCTGTAAACATGATTGACGACCTATATGTTCATGCTGGCCTTGGAGGTATGATGTAGCCATATGCTTTAACAATGGCAGAGATGAACCAACAACAATAGCACGTTTCCCTTGAAAGCAACCCACCAGAGTCATCTTGCTCCTGAGGTGGCAATAATCAGAGACTCGCATTAAGATGGCATGCCCTTAGGGAGAGCCTGCCTTTTCCCGCGAAGCCAACACCAGATGACCTGTGAAGAGGATATAAGGGGCCAACAGATAAATGTATGTCAAACCACAAGAAACACCTAAACTTCGTTGAAGAGAGGAAAAAAAGGTTTCTTGTCAGGAAATACCTCTCACCAAGAGAGGAGTGGAGAACGGGATAGGGAGTTTTTGCCGCAGTAGAATTTGTTGAAGAAGATCTCGTCTATCGCCGGATTTTGCCAAAAAAATATTTGGGGGTTGAGTTTAGGAGGAAATTAATGTAGGGATTCGAGCAGATCATGTAGAACCACAAATAACTCAGTAGGCATCAAATTCACCTGTAAATCTCACATTATACAGAGGCCATCGCAGTCAGCAACCATGTTGCTTCTGCCCATGAAGCACATCAAGCCCATGATGTGGCTGTCATGACAGGTCCATCAAGGACCTAGGTGATTTCACTGCATCGCAAAATTTCGAATTAAAAAAAGCTGAATTCGAAATGTGCGATGCAGTGAAATCACACATGATTTCAGGTGCGTTGCCCTACCCCAACCCACCCCCACCTTCTCCCGAACTTACCTGTTGGCGGCACACCTCATTGTGTGCCGCTGACTCCCCCATCTCCTTGCAACGCTGGTTCCCTTCACGTACGTGGTTGGGAACTGGCGTCACAGGGTCTCTTCATTGTTTGTGTTTATTTGTGTACAACTTTATGTACACGAAGCAGGGGACACCCCTCTCTGCATACCCTGGTAACATTGTAGCAAACAAAGGTGGGGGGGACATCCCTGCAACCACTGCTGCCCTTGTTCACTACAATGGTACCTTATGGTAGATATGATCCAGATTTCCGGCTGTACGAAATTTTCGTACAGCCAAAATTCAATCAAATCGACAATACGTTTTATTTTCTGACAATATGGGGTAATACCGTCCATCAACACATGGCAGCATTTCACCAGATTTGGATCCAAAGGATGGCAGTTCATGCTCAATGCAGAGAGGAATGTTAACACCCGCTGCCTTTAACACAGAACAACAATGTACCAACATGAACACTGGAAATGCACCCTAAGGTACAGTTGGCCAGGAGGTAGTGATGTTATATTGACACATTGACATCTGCTTTTACAGATTTACATTCCATTTGGATCTATCTATCTATCTATCTATCTATCTATCTATCTATCTATCTATCTATCTATCTATCTATCTATCTGTCTGTCTGTCTGTCTGTCTGTCTGTCTATCTATCTATCTAATTCTTCTATTTGCCCGAAGGCCTCAAGGCGCTCACTGACAGTCAACAAACAACAATTCAAAAGGTCAGCAAGGAGTTAACCAGAGAAAGAGGAAGACGTGCAATCCACCTATAACAGGCAAGAAGGCCACATTACCGTTTCCAAAGGTTTCGCGTGCACCTTTGTTTCAACGGCATTCCCTCTTTTTTGGTTATGGTGTTGCCATCTGCTATTTGGAATCGTGAGCCTTGTTATTCTTTGACATCACATTTGTTCACTTTTTTGGGACACTGGTTTGTGTTTGTGATAGGAACAGTGGTGAGAGGCGTCTTTTATGTGCTCTACCTTTGAGAATATGGTCTTTGAGGCATTCTTTCAGGATTTTTATTGTCACCCCTCCTTGCATGCATCATCGTGTGGATTTACATGCTTGTTGCCACTTTGTACAACCTCTGCCCTCACTTTTCACTTTATTGGTGTGCTTGCACATCACTTAGGTGCAGATGTGTGTGCCTAGTGCACATTTTGTTCTTGCACAGATTAGTTCCCCACATATATTTTGAGAATCTGCCCCTATTTATCCTGGTCAGAGTAAATGATACAAGGCTCTTGTGATCGATGTGGGTGTGATGGTGCCACATTGCGGTGTCATTTGCTTGTTAAGCTTTGTGTGTTGTAATACATCTGAAAATAAAAGTACTACACAGTAGCTCAGCCTTACATGTATTTATTTAATCAAGGTTGATAGTGTGTGATTATAGAGCTTACAATGTTTTTCAAATCAAAGAACCTAATGATTGAATTACTCCTGATGTCCTCTCCTAAAAGCAAGCTGCAGACACAATACAATCGAAATACGACACCATTGATGGGTGAACGCATTCACTAAACTGACTGCAGTTTGTAGTTAGAAACCTTTCAGCTTGTAAATAACTGGCAGAAAAATGAAAGGTTTGAAAAGAAATGCCTGCATGTAAATGGGTTGCAATCTAGTGATACTTGGCAGAGGGGTTGGATTGACACGGTATGGTGGGCTATGTACTAGTCCCATATTTAACTGGAACTCAGTCTGCATGTACTAACACTTAAGTCTTATTTATGATGTAATACTTTCTAAAACGTGTTTTACCTTGTAAATATATTTTTATTTTGTTGGTTTATTTTTTAAACATTTATAGCATTGCATGTGTTCTGCATTGTTCCTTTCGATTCGATAAATATCTGATGGCAAACTAGTAATTTTCTTCCCATTAAGCTTTTCTTGTCGAGAGATGCCTCGAGCACGCTATTCATTGGTCACTCACTCCTGTGATGGTGGTTCATGGGTATTTACTGCCTTCATTTGTTTGCGGTTGCTTATTGTACTTGGGAGGGACATATCAGTTCCCTATGATCAAAATAAATGACTATTTCATCGACACATATAGCCTTTATTTTGGGACAGAAATATAACAAATTACATGGGCGTTACTGCTATGTGACATGCTGGCTATCACTTGTCACTGGGTGTCCCCATATAACTCTAATTATAATTATAATTGGTTATTTATAACAGGCTTAATACCCAGAGGTTTCTAAGCGCGGACCCGGGGATCAAACCTGTGTTGCTCCGCATCGTCAATCAAAAGGGGCAGAAGTGCCTGCATATGCGTGACTTGTCCACCACACATACAGCTGCACTCTTCGCAGTTGCACATTATAGCTGAACATTAGTGGACTAAAGTTTAGAACATTTGCCCAGGTGGAAATGAGAAGCCAAAAAGAGGGTGTTGCGCCTCATCACTGCTGCTGTTCTTTTTTCTTTAGCTATTTAACAGCGGCCCTTACATAGGAATATGTGTACTCAGCTTGCTCTTTATTAATAATAAATGTTGTTATGGGACATTTATACAAATGTTTTATTTCAAGATGATAGACTATATCACTGGTGCTCTCCTTTACTTCTTTTTTTAGTCTGATCAGTTATGTGGGATGTTTTCACCCACGCATCCCAGCCCTACAACAGTACGGTGAATTGCTGGTAGCAGAAACATCAGAATGGCCACTGGAAAGCATGCTGCTCGCCAGAAATCACCAGAAAAAGCGCAGTGAAAACCTGACAGATAGGCCACCATCCACTTTTGCCTCTGTCATTGTTAATACAGGAGACCATTGCCAGACCCCATCCTTTGGCTGCACACAGAGCAAAATCAATGCAAAGGAATACAGAGCTGTTCAAAAATCTGTTTTATTTGGTGTCAAAAGTTGCTAAAATCATGGCTCACAAAACCACCAAAAAGATCCACCCTTCTTGGGGGGTGTTCCACATTACTCTACTGCAAGAATCCACATCGGTACAATATTAGCAAGAATCCCATGCTATCAAAGTAAAATCCCCTTTTAAAAAATAGACAGCTGTCCAAATGTGTGCAGTACCGTTGCTCGCCTCCGACAGGCGCTGGCAATCTAAATTCTGACCGGAGAGCTGTATTTCAGAAGCTAAATATGCCAAGCAAGAGAATTCCATCAAAATGCCATATAGAGTGCCACCCAGTGATTTCATGTTGAAAAAGACTTGGTTTAAGGAGAGATTGCTTATTTTAAAGTTTATAATGTTATATTTTTTTAAAAGGACCTAAGTTGCAATTGACTAGAAGGCAGCCTGATGCAGTTCAGACTTCAAAGGTTTGCTTCCCCATGAGAACCCTTCACACCTCAGGCCTATACACCAGAAGGCAGGATATCACATGGTCATGTTAACCAGATGGAGAGTGGCACCCTGGTCTGCTGCCCTCAGTCAAGACAATAGACTCTTTCAACTGAATAGAATATGCTGATTTGGGTGTAACTGGTCAAACAACTGCTCTGGGAGAAACAAGACATGTGACCTCTGAGTCAGAGCCAGGCTTCTGGGGGCGGAGATAATCCAACGGGTGAATTCAATTGAGAGCAAATATATGTTTTATAAAATTGCAATTTACAAAGTGTCCAAGCTGACAGAAATGTACAACTTTGAGAGTCTTAAAATGAAAAATGTACTCACAGTTCAAGACTAAGTTGGACGCCGTGGGATGTTCTGAGGCCAAGCCCCGTAATTATTAATATTGTGGATGCAGTGTTTATGCTAGAAACCTAAGAACTTCCAGTAATATGCTCAGAGAGGGTGTGTAGGTCTGTCTAAAATGCGGGGCCGGACCAATATTGCAAAACACACTGAAATCGCGAATAAGTTGTCATTTCTGAACTAAAGCTCTTAGGAAAATCAGAGTTGAAACAGAATGCACCTTAATTAATCTGTGATGTGTACATGTATTCTCAACAACATGTGTATCTGGGAAACATGTTTTGTTATGAAAAATTGATTTCTAAGTAAAAGCAAGAGGGAGTTTCTTCACTAGATAGTAAAATGACAGCATCACCCTGACTCATTCTGACTCACTACTCCTTTCTCCAGTCAGGGCACAGAGAATCCTCTAATCTATCAAATCCTTTGTGGGTTGGGCATGTAGAGTCAGCCTCTACACCCACTTTGAAAACACATAAAAAGAGACTGCTCAGGGCAGATGGGACACACTCATTTTTCCACTCCAACTGATTCCTGCGAAGTGCTCTGCCAGACCAGATCCAGACAATATCCAGAAGGTCTACAGGCTCCAGAACAAAGGCTCCAGATAGATCCAGAACCAAGCTCTAGAACCCAAACTCTAGAACCTGAAGCAGGGCCCCCAAAAGCTGAACTCTTCTCAGCAGGCCTCAGAATCCAGCAACCTAACCAAACTATTCAACAGCCTTGCCGTGCTGTTCGCTTCTAGCCCAGAAGCCTGTGCCGGAACTGAGATGCAGAGAAAGCAGAGCTGTATCCAGAACCCATCAGATCCAGTTCAAGAGACCAGACCAGACCGCCGTGCAGTGCCAAAAGCAGACCAGAGGCTGGGCTGTGAGCAGAACCCAGAGGGCCTGAGACCTGTCCGGTGGCGAGTGAAGTCCAAACCTGACCAGATCTGTGACGAGGTCCATTCTATTCCAAAACTAGGAGTGAGTATCGAGTCTAGAACTGTACATAACCAATCTCAAAGTAATCTTATCCCATCCATTTCAACCTGTCCAGAACTGCATTCAGAATTTTGTGTCCATCCTGTGATTTCAAATCTGTAAAAGCGTCATCTGTCATTCTGAAATCTTGACTTTATTTTTGAAAATCTACCTCCAAAAAAAGTCTGTATCTTTTGAACCGCACGTCCTAGAAGCGATTAACTGTCATTCGAAAGCTAAGATCCTAAGCTTTCCAACAAACCCAAAACGACATTCCAACTCCTTATAGTTTTTCCGTAATTGCGGTTTACGCATGCAGAAAAAGTGCTGCGAATTGCAATTTAGCTCCATTTCATTTTCTGTCAAAATAGCTGTCTTTTGCTTGCAACTGCTGACTTTCGTTTTCAATCTGATAATTATTCATGAATCATTGCTAGTGTTGACCTGTACCAATCCAAAGTAACTATCACCTACCCTGAATCTCCTTTAGTGAATTAAAATCATTTTTAGAATATTTTTCACTTCATTGCAATCACATCTAAAAGGACTTTGCCTGCTTTAAATCATACCTGTTCTCTCTAAGCATGCTGGGGGGAACTGGGATTGAACTGCATTATTAATTGTATTCTTGAAACCTGTGTGTCCTCATTTGCATCTCTTCCTATTGCATAAAGGGGGGGTGAGTTGTCACAAGGGAAAAAGTGATCATATTATCTCTTGCTGAAACCATATCGAGTTTATTTCTGTTGCATTCTTTACCACCTTGCATTTCCTAGAAACCATACAAAGTATTCTCTGCTACCTTATCCTTTTTATACCAACTCATAAGTGATTAAAGAGAGTGTGCTATTGTAATATTACCCATTGTTGACCACTATTATATTCATAAGTGTGCTATCAGATATTATTTTGTTCATAAAAGTGTGATATATATATATTGTTTAATTTCTCCAATAAACCTTTTAATTTGCAAGACAAACCTACTTCTTGGCTCTGTGAGGTCAGGGGGATTCAAAGAGAGGGGCGTTATATAAGGGCTCATCATCCAGATTAAAGAACTTTGACATAATAATATATATAATTAAGGGCTTCCATTGTGCATCCCAGACTAGGCATTGACTTAGTTGGAGTGCTGGATTGAAGTCACTTACAGAGTGCGGGCTCGTAGCCGGGACTTCTGGATTAGATCTACCACTTGTGCAGCTTAATACAGTGTGCTAACTGACAGGATACATGAATCCTGTTGGATCACCACGCTGTGTTACGCTGTAAAAGCACCCCTCAAAAGGGAATGGTCTCAGGAAACGGTCGGTTTTGCAAAATAAAATAAAATTCTGTAAATCAGGAAGGAAGTCAATTTCCAGAATGACGACACTGGTAGACATCAAGATAGTGAGAGAGCACCTCTTACATAAGCTATTTGTGAGAGGTGAGTGGACTCAGCAGGACCAGAATATGTGGTTGCAGGCAATCACACAACAGGTTACTGCAACTGGGTTAGATAACTGGAGAGATCAGGGCCCCTTGCACGTGGCCGTGAGTGAACTATACATGGCCCCTAAGGCCAAAGATTAGCATGACAAGATTGTCAGGATAGCGGCATATTTATATTTATATATGAGAGCCATACAGGACAAATGTGCTGAAGGCCAAGATCTGGCAAGTAGGCAGCTGATGGCATTAGAGAAGGCCCAATCTGACCTGGACCCTTCTGAGCAGAGGCTGCACAGGAGCCAGGAGTCAGAAAATTATAGTAGACAGTATATCATTAAAATAAAAGAGGACATGGGTATCCTGCAACAGGAAAGGGCAGACCAGGATACCAGAATTCTGGTCTTGCAGAAGGAGCATCAAGAAGGTTTGGACTCCCTACTACAGAGCCAGAAAAAGCTGGAGCAAAAGATAGATTTCAATAGGGCATGTACAGAGCAGGTAGTCACCCTGCACATCCACCTAGATAGGGAGAAGGCAGAGAGCAACAAATTATTTCTGAAAGACCTGGACACCCAGGCAGAATTTGAGGAAGAGCGCCAGAAATGTGGTGCCCTTCAAAGGCAGAGGGACGACCTGGTGCCACAGATGCAGGCTCTTACTCAGGAAAGGGACACCTTAGGCCAGGAAGTCTGCCACTTAAAAAGGAAATGGAAGAAAATCACCTGGCCCTCCAGGGACTGGGTGACCTCCGAAAAGAGCATCAGAACTTGTTAGAGCACACCAGGAGGGTGGAAGATGCTCTGGAAAGAAAGGAGCAGGCCAGTAGGGACGGGACTCAGAAGGTAACCCTCCAGCAGCAAAGACTGACCCAGTACTCCAGGACTAACCAGGCAGCACAGAGAGAGAATGAGGCTCTCTGCCAGCACAATGATAGGCTCCAGCAACAGGTAGCCATGCAGGAGAGACTGATAGATTCTAGTAAGGCCTTGATTGAGGAACTGAAAGCACAGGCTCTGGTAGGGCAACAGGGAGCATGGGCTGATAGAGATGAGGTTTGCTGGGAAAGAGAAACACCTGAGCATAACCTCAGGAGCCCTAGTACCAGAGGCCTCCATCTCTCCCAGTCCCTGGACTCTGCCACCCCCATGTCCCCTGGGGCACATGAGCCCAGGGCCGTGGGGATGGCAGATTACTATCCAGTCAGAAGTATAGGGCGCATAGGCCGGTACCTCCCAGGAATGGATGGGCGGGCACCCAAGTACAGTGCAATTTAGTGGGGAACCCCAGGAGAGTAGGCCATCTAAGGGCATTGTGAAAACCTTGTGAAAACCTCTGCCCAGTTAGGTCAGTGGGCGGGGTACCCATCAAAACCTGGGAGCAAGGAGGAATCAGAAGATTCCTCTGAGCATCCCAGGACACAGGAGACTAGGTCCCCACATTCTGCCGGCCATTCCCAGGCTTTCAGAATCCGGGAAAACCTGGAAGGTCAGATGGGCACCTCTTTGAGCAGTGCTTCTGAGTCAGAGGATGAATGGACCAGGGTTACCCGAACCAAGAAGGCCAAAAAGGCAAAAAAGGGCCTTGCTTAAGGACCCCTTAAAACAGATTAAGGCAATAAGGAGCGTCATCACCCCTTATCACAAGAACGCCAAGTATTCTGTTTGGGAACACTTGGAGCTTTATGAGCAAATGATGGAGACTTTCCATTTGAAAGACAGCAGTAGCTGTATTCAGTATGTAAAATGGACATTCTCCCCAGAATACTCCAGTTTCTTTGCGGGGCTGGAGGACCAAAACCATTCAAGATGCTCCACATATAGGGCGGCCATCTTAAACACTTTTCTGTTCATAGGAATCTCCAAGAGGCTCGAAAGGCAGCCTACAATTTGCAATGTGGGGAGGATCAGGCCCCACAAGAATTTGTGCAGGAGTTGAAGCGTGCTTTTGCGCAGACTACCAAAAGGGTGCCCATGGATAGCAAAGAATTTGTTAAAACTTTTTTCCATGCCTTACCCAAATACATCATGACCCAGCTAGTGAGAGATTTTCATGAGAAAAGGTAACTAGACTGGGTCATTGAACAGGCCACCCGAATCTATGAGGTGCAGAAAATAAAAGTAATGCTAAGAAAAACCCCAAACCGACCAGCACCCCTGCTGCTGCTAAGGTGGCAGAGGTAAAGGTTGCCCCCATTTTGGATTTGGAGATGGGGGGGCCTAAAAACTTTCCTGCACAGAATAATTCCAAGCCCAGAAGGCCCTCAGGCCAGTCACAGACAGGGAGCCAAGGAGGTAGTCCCACAAATGGGGTCCCTCACTCCCCTGACTATGTAAGTCCCCTCTACAAGGGAAACCGACCCATCCTGGGTTATGTGTGGACTCCTCCAGCCCAAGGGGGGGATACAGTCAAACACCTAACCCAGGGAACTTCCCTCCTAACTAACCCCAGGAGGGCAGAAATTCACCAAACCCTGGGCAGAACTTTTTCCCCAGGTATCCACCCAATTTCCACCCCCAAAATCATCCATCCTTCTTTCCCCACTTCCCTGAGCCCAGACCACCTAATCCGGGAGAGGGGAGGCCAAGGGTGGAGGGGGTACCAAAATCTTCACAACCCATGGTACTACCAGAGAAGGGATAGCTACCCTTCCCGAGATCAGCCCAGTGGAGAAAACGGAACCCCGTATCATCCTGAGCACGTTTCACAGTTAGAGCGCCAGGTCCAAAATATGGCACAGGATCTGGGTCACATGCTGAGGGCTCAGAAGAACCCCCAGATGAGCATGCCAGCACAGAATGCCCCAAACTCTGGACCTGGTGCTCCAGAACAATGACGGGGGCAGCACCCGACAACCCACCAGTTCCCAGGGAGGAGGCACAAGGGGAAAGGGGGTGTAAAGCCTTGGAGGAAGCTTCCTTTCCCACTTGTAAACAGCCCCTGGAAACCCAGGAACCGGAAACAAAATCTCCTACCCCTCAAAGTCTGCCACCCAAGGAGCAGAGAGGAGGTATTAGAAACAAAGGACCCAAACAGACCCACTTTGAGGAGGAGGTACAGATCTTCCAATTCGAAGGAGAGGGATCCTCAGAGGATCCTGGGAAAAGAATCTTCTCCTTCAGAGATGGGGGAACTTCTCCCAAAGAAAAATGGGTCCCAAGGGATTCAAATCCAGACTGGGTAGATGTGGGGACTGAGCTAGCGCTGGCCATCATCCTACCCCAGAATCAACAACATGAAAATCCCCTGGTTCAAACCCATCCTGGTGACTGCCTCCGAAAAGGGGGGGTGGCCCAGAATCGGAACCAGGGGAACCCAAAACTTCTCCTATCTCTAGTTGCCAACTTTTTCTTTCAGATTCCCAAGGCTCTCCACAGAATTCTGCCCAAATCTCTTCTCGCTCCATGTCCAAAACCAGAAAATTAGCCCACTAGTTGTCCAAAAATGTGCATTATCTGTGCCCCCTTGTGGAGAAGGAGGGAATATACTATGCCCCGGTACAAGTACAGGGGCAGGGCTCAATTTTGGCACTGGTGGATACTGGATCCCAAGCTACCCTTCTGTCCAAACAGGCGTTTGATGAACTGAATTCAGGTAGGGGGGAGAAATAGCAAATTCCTCTCACCCCTCTTCCTGGACAACTCCAGAACTTTGACGGGAAGGAAATTCCCATCGAGGGGACTGCAGATTTGGACATTTAAATTGGGCGACACAAGGTGAAACACCCGGTCATAGTAGTGACTCCAGAGGGCACCCCTTGTTTACTATGGAATGACCTCCTGAGAAGGTTGTCACCCCTATTAGATTGCGTAAACAAGGTCCTCTGGACCCAGACTAGCCGACCAATAAAATTAAAACAGAGTGTCAACCATGTTAGTTTAAACGGAACCTGCCACATGGTTGAACAAAAATCTGACCAAGTAGAATTTCACTCCCAGAACAACCAAAGTCCAGACGTGACAGTAATAGCAGTAGGACAACAGACTGGTGATGGGGAGTCCTCTCTATTTCTGAAAATCAACCTTCCTTCCAGTTTAAGGTGGTATTCCACACTGGAAGGAAACACTCTGAAATTATTTACCAATCCACAATCAGACATTCCTACTCCTATAGTCCAGAAAGATGTGAAATCAGCTCAGAGCCTGGCTGATATTCAGCAAATTGGAGAGCAGTTGTTCATCCCTGTTCAGTTAAATGATGGGAAGGACACTGTTCTCGCCCGAGTGTGTGTGAACAATGGTAAGAGCTTCATCAGCGAAGCCATGTTCCGCCAACTCCCAAAAGATCCAGCCATTCCCACATTCAAACTGATAGACAAATGGGAAATGGTTCTGGAAGCACCCAATACCAAACATCTCCTGCCAAGCAGGTGTATGCTCAAAATCTCCATTGGCAACAAGAGTATAGTCCATAATTGTTGGGTCGTGCGAGACGTCACTGCCGCCTTTTACTTAGGCAGTGACATTCTCAATCGCTTTGCCATTAGTTTGGACCTAATAAACTTCAAAGCTTGGTCCCGATTAGCGGATAATCCCATGGGCTTTGATGACCAAGAGAAAGCATTTAGGTCAGATCAACTACTGCCTTATGCAGTTGAAATTCAGATTGGAGAGGAAGTCACCATCCCAGAAAGGACCTGACAATTCTACCTGGAAGTGAAGTTAAAAGAGGACAGAAATTGAAAAACCCTGATGCTTATATTCATCTAAATGCCTCTCTCCAACAACAAGGGTTGGGTGTAAACCCAACACCATTAGTCAATATAGAAAATGACACCATTCCAATAGAGGTGGATAACAGCGACTTAAAGAGTATCACTCTAGCCGCAGGCACCATTATTGGAATGGCGGTTGATGACCGACATTTTTCCATTGATTTAGGAAATTAACTGTTAGGACCAATCCCCAAGAACTGTTGTGACAGTGACAGTGATGACAACACAACACCAGACCGGATCTTCACCCGGCATGGGGGGAACTTCCTGGTGTACACTACCTGCCCTTATGGTAAGGAAGATGTGACTTGTGACTTCAGAAGGGATTTGGTGATTTTCCAGGTCCATGAGGGCTGCCTTCCCAACCTGATGCCACCAGTCCAAATCAGCACTCTGACCAGGGACTTCTCCACCCAGCTGGAGGAGGCCGCTGAGATAGCGAAACCAGAAGTCTTTACAGGCTTCAGGCAGATGGTTGAAGAGAGAGTCAACCTAGCTGATGCCTGTGTGACTCTGGAGCAGAAGCAAAAGTTGAAACAAGTTTTCTTGGATTTTCAAGATCTCTTTGCGGTGGACTCATATGACTGTGGCCGCACCGACATCCACATAACAACAATTCCCACGGACCCTGGCATGACCCCAGTGTTTGTGAAGCAATATCGCTTGCCTCTCGCATCAATGGAGTCCCTTACTGAAATAATTAAGAACCTTGAGTCCCGCGGGATAATCCGTCCAGTCCACAGCACCTTCAATAATCCGGTGCTGGGGATATTGAAGCCAAACGGCCAGTGGAAACTCTGCGTCGACCTTAGGGAGCTCACCAAACAGGTCCATACTTCCCGATGGCCTCTTCCCTACATTGACCAAGGGCTAGCCCAGATCCAGGGGTCACAGGTATTCACTGCAATAGACCTATTGGACTGCCTGTCAGTAGGGAGGACCAATACAAGCTGGCTTTTACCTTTGGGGGCCAGCAGTACACATGGACCTGGACTCCCTTCGGATACCTCAACTCCGGTAATGAGTTAAACATTTTCCTACATAAGGCCATGCCCGACCTGGGTGAGAGGGGTAACCTGGCTTATGTAGATGATGTCCTCATCAAAAGTTCAACTGTGGAGGAACACATAGCAGAGATCCGTTATGTTCTGACACAATTGAGGACCACCGGAGCAAAACTTTCCTTTCAGAAAGCACAGTGGTGTAGAACCCGTGTTAATTTCTTGGGGCATGAGATTACTCCTCAGGGTCTCTGTCCCCAGGAAAAGAAAGTAGAAGCACTTCAGAAACTGAAAGACCCCACAACTCTGCGGAACTAAGGAGCCTCCTTGGACTGACTAATTACAGCAGAAAGTTCATTGAGGGCTATGCAGAGATCACTAGACCCCTGATTCATCTAATGAGGGGGGGGGTCAAGTGGGAATGGGGTCCAGAACAATCCGAGGCAGTAAGACAACTAAAAAGAAGCCTCTCACGAGCGCCTTACCTAGCTTACCCTGTCAGAAAAAAGGAGTTCGACTTTGAAGACAGGGTTCTCTAATACATGCTTGACTGCAGTATTATATCAAAAGCATGACAAGGAAAATAAAGTAATCTCCTATGCGGAGGAAAAATTCAACGATTGTGAGAAGGCACTCCTGGCAACGGTGTGGGCATTGAAGAATTACCGCCTGTTTATCCAGGGGGAACACATCATAGTGGAGACTCCACACCAGCCTCTGCAATATCTCCAAAGTGACAGAATCCGGGCCGGAATTGTGAGTAATTCCCGAATTACTTCCTGGATTCTGTCAATGCAAGGCTTTCCTGTGGAGGTCAGATATGGCCAAAACAAGAAGAGTCCCCTCGCGCAAGGTCTGGCTGACTTGCATGATTGTGCCAGAGAAAACTGTCTCGAGGACGAAAGTCTAAAAATCAAGGACAACATGGAGGCATACCTCAATTCCCCACACAAAGTCTTTGAAGAAGACAAGTGTGAGGGAATGCCCACTGTCTATGTGGATCGATGCTCTTAACATGTTGACAACAATGGGGAGAAATAACTTGTGGCCGGCGTAGGGAATGCATGGGTGAATGAGACCCCAGAACCCTCCACTGGGTACAAGATTGGTCCCCGAAGTAGGCAGGTGGCAGAGTTGATGTATGTGCTTCAAGCAATCCATACTGCTGTCCAACATCAACTCCACGAACTGGTCATAATCACAGATTCGGATTATGTACGGAACTGTTCGTGGAGCACCTGGTTAATTGGAAAACCAGAGGCATGTTATGTGCTAACAACAAACCCTTGAAACAAGGGAAGTTAATTCAAAATAATGATGATCTGGTCACCTCGAATGTGATGACTATCTACTGGAAAAAGATCAAGGGTCATTCCAAAGTAGAGGGACCAGACAAAACTGGAAATTACTTAGCTGATCAGCTGGCCAAAACCAGGGCCATCCAAGGGGATCTAATAGAGATTGAGTCCCTGTTGGGGAAAATCCAGGTCACTGATATCACTAGGTCCCAGACAAATGCTCACAATGATCTTTCAACTGCACAATGGAATAAGGAGACCCCAGATTCTGATTTGATTACGGCTCAAAAAGGGGATCCAATAATTGGTAAGTTTTACCAACACATTGCGGACCCTGAGAACTTTCCCCTGACGGATACCGATTACATTGGGAAAGAGGACCTCAA
Source organism: Ambystoma mexicanum (assembly GCF_040938575.1). Classification (NCBI taxonomy): domain Eukaryota; kingdom Metazoa; phylum Chordata; class Amphibia; order Caudata; family Ambystomatidae; genus Ambystoma; species Ambystoma mexicanum. Next base: position 491,492,241 of record NC_090930.1, on the reverse strand, counting down.
AGTGTTGATGAAATGTCCAAAAATGTTCCGAATCCAAGACGGTTTGTTGGTAAGGAAATCCCAAGCTGGTCATGATCAATGGGTGGTTCCTACCTCATTCCGAAGCCTGATGTTAAGTCACGCCCATAATGCGGGCACCGCCGGTCATAGGGGGTTTCATACAACACTTGAAATCTTAAGAGAGGTTGCATACTGGCCACACATGGGGCAGTACCTCGAACAATACTTGAAGGGGTGTCTTGTGTGTGCACAATTTCAGCCAACATCCGTCACACACCGTGCGCCTCTCCAAAATAGGAGGATGACACTGCCATGGTCAGATTTACAAGTCGACTTTATAGGGCCCATGATTCGCTCCTCTAGGGGGAATAAGTACATGTTGACGGTGACATGCTTATTTACTAAATGGATGGAATGTCTCCCGGCCCCAAACTGTAAGGCAGAAACAGCAGCTGCCCTGATGATCAACCACATATTTTTGCGTTTTGGACTGCCCCAAAGGATTGAGTCAGACATAGGTAGCCATTTCACCAGAGAAGTAATGCCAAAGATGTGGGAGATAGTGGGGGTTAAAAGGAAGCTACATATTCCTTACCGGCCAGCCTCTTCTGGTGCAGTGGAACGCTACAACAAAACCATTGTGAGCATCTTAAAAAAGTTTGTGGCAGATTCTGGGCCAAGTTGGGATATTCGTTTACCTCTTGTCCTAATGGCCATCAGAGCTACCCCTTCATCTGCAACTAAAATGTCACTGTTTGAGCTGATGACTGGACGCAGGATGGTGCTTCCCCAGCATCTGCTCTACAGGACCCAAGAGCAGCCATTGATCAATGCCTCCACAACTCATGAGTATGTTGAAAATTTAAGAAAACACCTTCAACATGCTTTTGCCTATGCTCAGTGAAATCTAGAGGGATCAGCCAATAGCATGAAGACCCACTATGACCTGAAGACCACCAGAAAGGATACAATGTAGGAGACCGGGTTTATCTGTACAATTTCCAAAGGAACCAGGCCAAACAGCGGAAGTTTCTGCCTACCTGGAAGGGACCTTTTGTAATTGTAGAGAAGATTTCACCAGTCGCCTACAAGATCGGCATCCCCAAAGGCAGTTTGGCAGAGGGGGAAGATAAGTGGGTCCACATTAATCAGCTAAAGTGTTGCCATCCCAGACATACCCTGCAGTAACTGGAGCAGTCCTCTGGAACCCCAGAGGGGGCCACTCCAAATCAATACAATTCCAACCCTAAAATATACCACACATAGGCTATAAAATATAATGATAAGAATGCAAATGTCTCCTGATAAAATGTATATGTTCACCCCACTACATTAATAGTGGTGGGGAAATATCTACGAATATGTTTCTGCCCCTTAGCTTTGTCATCCTGGGAGAGAGGAACAATGGAGACTGACCAAGGAGGACGACCCGGGGAGCAAAGATCCGAGGGGCCCGGAGTATCGCTCAATACTCCCATGAGGACTGGCGAGGAGAACTGATCAATCCATCCCTGATGGAGGAAAAGTTGCTAAACTTTGCCATCTGCGGAATCAGAAGAAGATGAGGCTAACATCCCAGTCTTGCGAGTTCCATTGATGGAAAATCAACGCCATCGCAAGAGGGGGGCTTGTGGGATGTTTTCACCCACGCATCCCAGCCCTACAAAAGTACTGTGAATTGCTGGTAGCAGAAACAACCGAATGGCCACTGGAAAGCATGCAGCTCGGCAGAAATCACCAGAAAAAGCGCAGTGAAAACCTGACAGATAGGCCACCATCCACTTTTGCCTCTGTCAGTGTTAATACAGGAGACCATTGCCAGACCCCATCCTTTGGCTGCACACAGAGCAAAATCAGTGCAAAGGAATACAGAGCTGTAAAAAATCCGTTTTATTTGGTGTCAAAAATTGCTAAAATCATGGCTCACAAAACCACCAAAAAGATCCAACCTTCTTGGGGGGTGTCCTACATTACTCTACTGCAAGAATCCACATCAGTACAATATTAGCAAGAATCCTATGCTATCAAAGTAAAATCCCCTTTTAAAAAATAGAGAGCTGTCAAAATGGGTGCAGTACCGTTGCTCGCCTCCGACAGGCTCTGGCGATCTAAATTCTGACAGGAGAGCTGTATTTCAGAAACTAAATATGCCAAGAATTCCATCAAAATGCCATATAGAGTGCCAGCCAGTGATTTCATGTTGAAAAAGACTTAGTTTAAGGAGATATTGCTTATTTTAAAGTTTATAATGTTATATATTTTTTTTACAAGGAACTAAGTTGCAATTGACTAGAAGGCAGCCTGATGCAGTTCAGACTTTAAAAGGTTTGCTTTCCCATGAGAGCCCGTCATACCTCAGGCCTATACACCAGAAGGCAGGATATCACATGGTCATGTTAATCAGATGGAGAGTGGCACCCTGGTCTGCTGCCCTCAGTCAAGACAATGGACTCTTTCAACTGAATAGAATATGCTGATTTGGGTGTAACTGGTCAAACAACTGCTCTGGGAGAAACAAGACATGTGACCTCTGAGTCAGAGCCAAGCTTCTGGGGGCGGAGATAAACCAATGGGTGAATTCAATTGAGAGCAAATATATGTTTTATAAAATTGCAATTTACAAAGTGTCCAAGCTGACAGAAATGTACAACTTTGAGAGTCTTAAAATGAAAAATGCACTCACAGTTCAAGACTAATTTGGACGCTGTGGGATGTTCTCAGGCCAAGCCCCATAATTATTAACATTGTGTATGCAGTGTTTATGCTAGAAACCTAAGAACTTCCAGTAATATACTCAAAGAGAGTGTGTAGGTCTGTGTAAAATTGGGGGCCGGACCAATATTGCGAAACCCACTAAAATCGCCAATAAATTGTAATTTCTGAACTAAAGCTCTTAGGAAAATCAGAGTTGGAACAGAATGCACCTTAATTAATCTGTGATGTGTACATGTATTCTCAACAACTTGTGTATCTGGGAAACATGTTTTGTTATGAAAAATTGATTTCTAAGTAAAAGCAAGGGGGAGTTTCTTCACTAGATGGTAAAATGGCAGCATCACTCTGACTCATTCTGACTCGCTACTCCTTTCTCCAGTCAGGGCAAAGAGAATCCTCTAACCTATCAAATCCTTTGTGGGTTGGACAAGTAGAGTCAGCCTCCACACCCACTTTGAAAACACATAAAAAGAGACTGCTCAGGGCAGATGGGACACACTCATTTTTCTACTCCAACTGATTCCTGCGAAGCGCTCTGCCAGACCAGATCCAGACAATATCCAGAAGGACTACATGCTCCAGAACTTAGACTCCTGATAGATCCAGAACCAAGCTCTAGAAACCAAACTCAGGAACCTGAAGCAGGGCCCCCAAAAGCTGAACTCTTCTCAGCAGGCCTCAGAATCCAGCAACCTAAACAAACTATTCAACATCCTTGCCATGCTGTTCACTTCTAGCCCAGAACCCCGTGCCAGAACCGAGATCCAGAGAAAGCAGAGCTGTATCCAGAACCCATCAGATCCAGTTCAAGAGACCAGACCAGACCGCCGTGCAGTGCCGATAGCAGACCAGAGGCCGTGCTGTGAGCAGAACCCAGAGGGCCTGAGACCTGTCTGGTGGCGAGTGAAGTCCAAACCTGACCAGATCTGTGACGTGGTCCATTCTATTCCAAAACTAAGAGTGAGTATCCAGTCTAGAACTGTACAGAATCAATCTCTTAGTATAAAGTAATCTTATCCCATCCATTTCAACCTGTCCAGAACTGCATTCAGAATTTTGTGTCCATCCTATGATTTCAAATCTGTAAAAGCGTCATCTGTCATTCTGTAATCTTGACTTTATTTTTGAAAATCTACCTCCACAAAAACTGTATCTTTTGAACCGTCATTTTAAAGCTAAGATCCAAAGCTTTCCAACAAACCCAAAACGACATTCCAACTCCTTATAGTTTTTCCGTAATCGAGATTTACGCACGCGGAAAAAGTGCTGCGAATTGCAATTTAGCTCCATTTAATTTTCTGTCAAAATAGCTGTCTTTTGCTTGCAACTGCTGACTTGAGTTTTCAATATGATAATCATTCATGAATCATTGCTAGTGTTGACCTGTACCAATCCAAAGTAACTATCACCTACCCTGAATCTCCTTTAGTGAATTAAAATCATTTCTAGCATATTTTTAACTTCATTGCAATCACATCTAAAAGGACTTTGCCTGCTTTAAATCATACCTGTTCTCTCTAAGTGTGCTGGGGCGGAACTGGGATTGAACTGCATTATTAATTGTATTCTTGAAACCTGTGTGTCCTCATTTCCATCTCTTCCTATTGCATAAAGGGGGAGTGAGTTGTCACAAGGGAAAAAGTGATCATATTATTTCTTGTTGAAACCATATCGAGTTTATTTCTGTGTTGCATTCTTTACCACCTTGCATTTCCTTGAAACCATACAAAGTATTCTCTGCTATCTTATCCTTTTTATACCAACTCCTAAGTGATTAAAGAGAGTGTGCTATTGTAATATTACCCATTGTTGACCATTATTATATTCATAAGTGTGCTATCAGATATTATTTTGTTCATAAAAGTATGATATATATATATATATATATTGTTTAATTTCTCCAATAAACCTTTTAATTTGCAAAACAAACCTACTTCTTGGCTCAGTGAGGTCAGGGGGATTCAAAGAGAGGGGCGTTATATAAGGGTTCATCATCCAGATATAAGAACTTTGACATACAAATATATATAAATAAGGGCTTCCATTGGGCATCCAAGACTAGGCATTGACTTAGTTGGAGTGCTGGATTGAAGTCACTTACAGTTAACAGGTTATGTCCCTATAAAGTCATCATACAAAAACACATAATAGTAGGTACATAAAACCAGGTGCACATATTTGGGCGCTACACGGTTTACCGAAGTGGGCCGGCTGAGTATGGAGAATGTGATCATTAGTCTGAATTAAAAGCTTTACAAAGTTAGATCCCACCTGAATGGCAGACACTGGCCTAGGACTTGTCCTGTAAAAGAGCAGAATGCCAGAATGTGCATCTATTTCTTCAGTTTCGCTTCCCCTGGGCCAGCCAATGCTCTTTGACCAGATATTAATTTTGAGTAAGTGACCAGCCAAAAACAATATTTCACAGTGGTCCATTCAGTCTGTAGACACAAAATACTCTTCTTGTTTTGCAGGGAATTATCAATTAGATGCTCAATTTATTTATGATTCACTCAACTCCCCCCTACCTACTATTCATTAGTGTGCAAGACTGACAAAGACTTTCTCCAAATAGTATCCATTATATAGTATTTGCTATAGCACACGTCTAGCAATCCATCTTTTAAAAAACGGTAATGAACACCTTGAGAAATATAGAGTATTTGTCAGTTACTCAGGTACTCAGGTATGACTATCCATGGTCTTTGGAGTCCTTCTCAACACAAGCACTCCAGTAATCTGGGCTTTCATTTATCAGCCAAATGCATTCTAGGACTTCTACCAGGCGTGCCAGAAATAGCCCTTCCTTCAGTCACAGTGAGTTTTTGTGGCGGAGGATTGGGTGGACACATTGATGTCAGGCAGTATAGACCACTTTGCCTTTTGGAAGTCCCAAATCAATGGTCACTCTTCAGTATGTCCTGGAGCTGCAGGCAAGGATTCGCAGGGACTTTTATGGCAAGGAGTATGACCTGCTGAGCTCACTTAGAGGTGGAGTTTGATACAAAGAGGAAAACATGTGGATGGCCTCATCAGTCAGACTATTTATATTATTAGGTGCCCAGTTGTGTGTTAGGGTAGAATCTGGAGAGTGAGTGGACTCAGGAGCTATGTGCACACCATTACCATTGCCCCCAATTATAAGGAAGAAAACCAATTTTGCCCATCAACAGAAAGAACACGCTTTTGCAAGGGTAAAAGGTTTGACTCTGCTATGGTACTCTTAGCAGGTGGGGTGCAATTACAACCAGAACAAAGCCACACACAACACGTAGGGCGGCACAGCAATGAGGGGAGGCATAAACACAGAGCCAAGGGGCCACCCGCACAAAATAAGAAGTGGAGCGGGCTGGGCAGGTTGCCTCCTCGGCACACTCCTTAATCTAGAAACGTACTGCAACTACACTTGTTCAACAGAAAACCAACCATGCATAACATTGTGGCACCCATCACTGTCACCTGCAAACGCAGCTTCATTGTCATGGCTGTGCCTGCTGCCTCAACTCTGATTCCGGGACAGCATACAGGAACTTTTATCTATCCACATCTCCTGTCTCTTCTCTTGTTAGCCAAAGGGCGGAGGTGGTAAGGTGGGAGAGGGACTGGATGTCGGTTAGAGGTAGTCATGCAGGCATGTTTATGCTGGCGGCTTGGAATTTGAGTGTATTCTTTCTTGCCTGGCAACACTTCAACAGCACCAGGCAGAGCCCATGTGTGCACGTCCTCAACCACTAAAAAGGAATAACAAATGACTGCCCCTAAAATGGCTGCTCACTGAAACACATGGCCGTGCAGACAAACCATACCTAGAATGTAGACTTGCCTCGAAGATGCCAGCCGCCATCTCTACGTCTGTACCCTTCATTTTGGTACACGGTAGTGCTGAATTGCCACCTTCATGGACAAATCTAAAGATATTTACTCATTTTCAATGACCCTTTGTGCCCCCTGTCAGTTCCAACTTATTCTCGTGTCGATATGTTGTCAGCAAAGATCATTGGGATTTAATTACATCTGCAGTGTTCCACATGTACAGCTGCTTGCCCAGAGCCCTCGCCATAAGGTATTAGGGCATAGGGACTCTTTTGCTTCCCTTTCATTTGTGTATCATGGTACTATCCTGGGATTGTACAATATTGTTGTATTAATGTGCAAATACGTGTGGTCAAGGTTGCAGCTTGTAAGGTTTCACGTGAATGATATGATAGGTTATTTATAACCAAGAGGTTTCTAAGTGCGGACCCAAGGATCGAACCTGCATTGATCTGTGTTGTCTTGCTTCCAAGGCGAGCACGTTGCCCCTAAGCTCTCCTCACGAGAAGATAGAATATTAAAATATGGATATAGGGGCCAACCAGGATAGCACTGGGTTGGTATTCACTTGAAGATGATGGCCACCACAAGGGTAGCTGAGTTATAATGAATATGGATATTCTGCAGATATGCCTCTGGTATGCTTACATTGTGGGGATGAGTGGATAAGTGAAACGTAGTTTCCATATTTCTAATTAGAACATCATTCAATCAGGGCTGTGACTATATACAATGCCGATTCCACAAATTATTTCCTTTTACAGTTCAGCTTGATTTTACGTGACCTATTTTATAATGCCTGTTAGAAGATCATATCAAAATGTGCAGGAATATGTATTTACACTAGGAAAGTTTTCATGAAAGAGAATTAACGTCACACATTTCAACATAAACAGGTTTTCAACTTACAGTCCATGCTTCTGTGTTTTTGCTGGTATTCCCGTTATATCAGTAGCACTGATTGGCAAGAGAAATGAATTATTTGGTTGTTAAATTGCCCTTGAGTTATTCTATTTGAAGTGAGCAGCTAAAACAGAGAAGGGTAGAAGAGGGGACTCTAAACAGATGGCACTTAAAAATGATCTCCACCTAGCACAACATGTTCCTGCAAACACATGCAATACTTTCATTGAATGTTTCTATAGTATGATAGCTACACATGTGGGAAACTGTGTTTATTACCTCACGTTTAATAACATCAACTACGTTGGCCCAGTAATAAAGAGAAGAATTGTTTTTTAATGTTGGCTCATAGGTGCCAATATGCGACCAAACTCATGATACAGAATACTGTCTGGTAGGACGGTAGTCTTAGATGCAAATTTGAGGGATACAGTGCTTTGTCATGCTCATCTAGCTCCTGTTACCTCAACCACGTGTCGTATTATGCTGATTTGTTGGAATCGGGTGCTTTCAAGCAGCCTCTGTTATCTTCATCGTCTATTGCATTACATTTATCAGTTTCAATTTCCCACTTCCAAATGAGTACCAGATAGTTCTTTTTATTCACACGGGTGAAAAGAATGAAGGCCAGAAAGTTAAGTTGCATGGCTTGAATTGCAACACTGGCATCAAACAGTCGGTATATATTATAAGGTTCGTTGTTTGGCTATAGGTTTGCATGACAGTAAAATAGCACTGCAAGTTAAGTGCTTGCTTGGACATCAGTATTTAGCTAAAAGCACACAGTTTCAAATCCTAGCATGACTGAGTCAGCCTTTCATCCCGCTGATGTTTAAAATGTGAGTGCCTCGAGAAATTGGTTATACTAACAATTGCTATTCTAAAGCCTGAGTCGGATGCACTGGTACGAGGCACCACATCTCAATTTGAAACATCTCGAGTAGATACAAGGGATTCAGCGTATTTCATTGGGCAGCAACATGGGGTAGCTCAAGAGTCTTTTGTTAAGGCTATTACCCATGATGCCTCATTTGGACCTTGAGGATTGATACAATGTCTGTGAATAGCATGCAGTGAAAATTGCTGGTTTATGAAAGTAAAATTACGTCACATACAGGGAACTCTGGTTAATGCAGAATACGTTGGTTAACATGATTGCACTCTCTTGTCCCAATGTGCTCCTTTCCTCCAGACGTGTCTCTCTAAAAGCCTATTCTACAAAACCCCACTGTATGTCTCTTCCGTATGTGCCAGTTTTTCACGCGTGTGCCTCTTGCACCCTCACGTCCTCACTCCCCTCTTTCTCTCCCCCTCTCTCTCACTCATAATCACATCTTCTCCCATTCACACTCTGCCTCACACTTGATCTCTGTCATCCTTGCTCTCTGCCCCCCACCTACACATCTTCTCCAAATAGCACATTTGCTCTTTCACAACTCAACTCACTGACATCTTCTCCAGGCACCCTCTCTCTCGCACTCTCATTCTCTCGCACCCTCAGTCAGATCTTCTGTCATTCGTGTGCTCTCACCCTAAACTGTGTACTCTCTTACCCTCTCTCTCTATTTTTCTCTCTTGCCCTCCCCCACTGACTCTTATTTAATGCCTACACAAAATCCAAAACTGTTGGGTTTGCCCCCCGATTGTTTGTTTCATCATTCATGCTTTGTCTTGTTATGGTAGAGGTCAATTTCTTTTTTTATACAATCATCACTGTAATAACTTCAATTAGCATGTGTTTTTGTTCTATTCATATGCATTGAACTGAGTTGGAGCTGTACCCTTCATGTTGTATGTAAATCTAATTCAAAGAAAAGATGCAGAGCAAGGTGCCATTTAAAAAACAAAACTGCAATTGAAAAACAAATGTGCATGCAAAATGTGTGATGCTAAAATCAAAATGTAGTGACATGGCCTCAGATAAATATATTCAAGTACCAGAAAGCATTCTGAAACTTTTATACTTTTATTAAAATGCTCAATTGGAGTGGAAAATCACTGCAATATAAAGTGACAGGAAAAAAAACAAATTTGCATTCTCCGCTGATGTTTGTGTTTATTTTCCTTTTGATAAATAAAGGGTCATGGTTATGAAACCCTACAGATGTTTAAAATGTTGTCCTTTGATAAGTGTTTGATAAGCCAATACAAAAGAAGTGGAATCGAATACAATTGAAGACAAAAGAAGTGGAAAAGAGACACATGGTCACAGGGTCATGAATGCTTACCATGTCCACCTCACTAACACAAACATGCTCCATAAAGCCTACTGCATTCCTCCTTGCACATCAGTTTGCCAAGTCTACAACCAATATGATACAAGAGTCTACACTAAATACCTCTTGCCTTCTTACGGCTAGCCAATGGATCTTACTATATGCCACTCGGTCTATGCCCAATAAACCTTGCACTATTCAACTAAGGAACATTAACCTAACATCTCGAATCACAAGTGCACTGCTGCTGCGTACCTATTGTACCAAGAGTTTTAATGCACAGGACAAACCCAATAGGTCCAAAAGAGATCTCTACAACTCCACAAAAGTTGGTAATAATAACACATTGAATCAAAGTCCTAAACATGATCTCCTGATCCCAAATGATCTCTGCAGCCTTACTATATCAAGGGACAGTCCCCCAACCAACCTTTCCAAAGACTCAATGTGCACCATATCTAATACTCAACCACTGCTGCCAACACAAAACTTGACCCATAACAAGACTCCACTTTATCCAAACACATACACATACCCCCACAGGTAACCAACGTTCAACAGTCACACCAAATTCGTCTGCCCCCCCCCCCCAAATCAAGGGTTCCCTTATTAACACTAGATCACTCCTGGCACATGCGCTTGGCATTGCAGAACTTATTGTGACTAATAACCTGGACTTCCTAGCAGTTTCGGAAACCTGGCTCCATGTAGCAGCAGGTCCACTTCCCTCACTCGCCATTCGTGAAAACTATACCATTTACAGAATGGATAGAGAAGCCTCCAGAGGTGGAGGAGTTGCCTTAATTGCAAAAAACCAGCTCGGATTAAGAGAAGTTACTAACCAACGATTCCCTTCTGGAGAACTCATTTCCATCAAACTACCTCTTACAGCCTCCCGTACCTTGACTATACACCCCATCTATAGACCACCAGGTCCCACTTCTTCTTTTGAGGAAGATATCACACAGCTCCTTAATTGGAACACCAAACCAGGCTCCCAAATTATGATGTTTGGTGACTTAAACCTAGGCTTCAATGACGCTAATGATGACAACGCTTCAACCCTAGCTGATACTTTAACGGAACTGGGCTTCGTGCATCGAATAACCACCCCTACCCATAGTGAAGGTAGAACCTTGGGTAGGCTAGTAGACATTAATGGTGACACTAAGATTCTGTCTAACTCGCCCTGTGCCTGGTCTGACCACCACATTATCTCCTGTACCATCCAACACATACCTTGCTTAGATTCCTGCTCGAACCAAGCCCCATTAGCACTTACGAGAAACAAATAGCCGCAATGTAAAAAAAACGACAACTACTACAAAATAATGCCTTAAGAGCGGCACTCAATATACCAAGAGTCAACCACATTACGTCTGCTAGACGAAATGCCATTGGCTCCCAATCCAAGATAGAATTGCCTTTAAAAAGACTATTGATGACCCACAAGTGTTTTTCAAATACAGCCGCAAAATACCTTGTGAATACATTTACAAAAAATCAAACAAACAGACCTACTCGATCAACACATGTGCATTTGCTAAAGATCCCCAGATTTAAACTTAAAAAAACAGGTGGAAATAGCTTCCCGGTACTAGCTGCCAAACTGTGGGATTCTATGCCACCAGCGCTCTAAGAGCTGAACCCTCCTTTTGGACATTTAAACAAATGTGAAAACCTGGCTCTTTGCACATGAGCGCTAATTGTCATCCTCCTCCGCAATATTTGCACTGCAATGAAATATCTCTGCTAAAGAATGTCTCCCTATATCATTAATGTAATGTAATGTCTTGAAATGTACTTGGTCAAGAATGTCTTTATCCTAGCATTAATTTAATGTAATGTCTTTCATGCCTGTAACAATGATGTAATCTCCTAAGTAATGCACCCAGATACTTTTGGGTTAGGTGCGCTCTACAAATGAACAAATAAATAAATAAGGATATCGGACACAATGGGGGAGGGGAAATGGATAGAGAGCAATGGACAATGAACGACAGCATGATAAAGGGGACAGAGTTGTAGAGAGAGACAATTGGGCGAGAAAGAGAGAGATCCAGAGGATGAGAGAGCATCAGAGAAAGAAAGAAGAAAGAAGAAAAAAGAAGAACAAAGAAAGAAGAAATAAAAAAGAAAGAACGATCAAAAGAAAGAGGGGCAAAGAGTAAACGAGCAAAGGGCCAAGATGGATTGAATAAGAGAAAGAGAGAAAAAGGAGAGAAAGCAAAAGTCAGAGAGAGCGGGAGCTGTAGAGGGGAAGCAGCAGACAGAGTGAAAGCAAGTAATGGGATGTACGTGATATTTGCATGCAGCACCTTCGGATAAAAGCTACGCATATTCGCTACTTGGGCTTTTCTCTATGTTTTACCACAAAGGCACTTATCTGATCTCATTAAATGGCTTTCAGAATCCGCCTCTTGCAATAAAGAGACGAGGGTGCACAAGAAAGGAGAAGATCAATTAGCCACAAATTGTTAACATTTCCAGTCAGTTAGCATCATTCTTGCAGGAGCCATGTGGTTTTGGAAACAGGAAGGCGAGTGGTAGACTGGCAAATAAAAGGATTTTGCAGGGTGAGGAGAAGACAAGGTTTGAGAGGCAGATGTCCTTTGATGGATGGCGCAGGAGCCAAATGTCTAAAGTAGGGTATGCCTGACGAGGAGGGAGTTAGTATCAGAGGTATATGCATTGCAACCCTTGGCCGCAACGTCTGTCAACACACGGCTGTTCACGCGCAGGTGCGGATACGTTAATTCCCTTTAGTCACTCAGAAAGTGGACTAAAAGCAATAAGACTGAATGCGGAAAGTACCTAAAGATGTGAATGGACTCCAAGTATGAGCCACTACCCAGCTATTCACAGCACTGTTTATTTGTAGGCTTAGAGACCCAGGGCCTCATTTTCAACAGTATTAGGGGTTCATAATGGGTCATAAGGGGCAAGAGGCCATGCTGGATCTGTGATCAAAGGCTTCCATAACGGAAGGTTTATTCACCTGCCACTAAACGCCTCAGAATACAGAGGTGGGCACCAGGAATACAAGAACACTGCACACAATCTCTGGCACAACACCGTTACTCCTGTCCCCGGAGTGTAACAAGTAGAGGGAGGTGTCTGGATCTCACATGAACACCAGAATCCTGCCCTACCACACACAGGCACTACACGGTTACTCCTGTCCCCGAAGTGCAGCAGGTAAAGTGGGGGGTGTCTGGATCTCACCTGAGGAAACCACAAGACTGCCCTACCACACACAGGCACTACACGGTTACTCCTGTCCCCGGAGTGCAGTAGGTGAAGTGGGGGGTGTCTGGATCTCACCTGAGGAAACCACAAGACTGCCCTACCACACACAGGCACTACACAGTTATTCCTGTCCCCGGAGTGCAGCAGGTGAAGTGGGGGGTGTCTGGATCTCTCCTAAGGAAACCACAAGACTGCCCTGCCACACAACAGCGAGCCAGATGCAGTGAAGCAGATCAGTGGCGTAACACAAGATCTGGGGGCCCCCCTGCGAGCCATTATGAGGACCCCTCACCCCCAACTCAGCAACAAATCACGGGTCGTGCCACACACTGGGCCGGCCTAGATTACCACACTTGCGCAATATGCACAAACGTGCTGCTGAAGGGGTATGCCGCACACTGCACTAGGAGAAAGATATAAATATGTGTTTAATGCAATATACAGCGCGCAATTTTGAGAAGAATTGGCTTCAAAGCCTCAATGTTTGCTATTGTTTTGTAGCACCAATCCAACACATGCAAGTCACCAACAGTGCACATGAACATTAATACTTTGCTATTAAAAATGCCATGCCACAATGAAAAAATGTCCAACTGGCTGCACAATGTAGACCAGTGTAGACACGTAATAACAATACATTAAAGCATGCCATGCCACATTTACACATACCTAGACTGGTTGCACCAAAATGCCAGTCGAAGCAATAAGACTCATCAAGAAGAGAGCACACATTCAAGCCTGCGTCTCTGTGGCCTCTAAAAACATGGCCAAACTCTTTAAAATCTGCAAGGAACTGGCCAATCCCGTTGCGGTCTCGACCTCTCCTGTTCCCTCAACAGGTCCTCTGTACAGTTTTGGCCTCTCGCTTCTCTGCTAAAACTCAGGACATCCTGTCCACTATCTCCTCTTCCTCTCCCTCTTCCTCTCTCGGCCCCCCTTTGGCCATCTCTCCCTCTCCTCCTCCTTTCTCCTCTTTCTCTTTAACACCGGACTAGGTTTCTAGACAAGTCCCATCTATGGAAATGTCATCAAAACAGGTGCTCGCCCGCTCCTCCAGAACCATCAAGGACCATTTGACACCCTTGCTCCAGCCTTGGCCGATTTTCTGTAATCATTCTTTTGCCACTGGAACTTTCCCCTCTCCCATGGAAAAGCTGGTCATCTCCCAGCTTACTCTCCACATTGAATCTGTTGGCTGTCTCCATGATCTCCATGACCATCAGTCTGGCTTAAGAGATGCCAGAGGCACAGAAACTGCTCTCCTGAACAGCTGTGAAGCTCTGATCTTATCCTTGATTCCAGCATTCCTTTTATCCTCATCCTCCTTGAACGTTCCTCTGCTTTCGAACTGGTCAACCCCGTCATCCTGATCAATCGACTCTGTGAGAACCTGGGCAACAGGGATCAGGCCCTGTAGTGGCTGAACTCCTTCCTCTCGTTCCCACCCAGGATCAACTTGGTCCCTTTTAATCTTCCACCTCTTTCTACCTGTGGCGTTCCACATGGCTCTATCCTCTCACCCTGGTTTTTCAACCTCTACTTGGCCCCTTTTGCGCACCTTATCTCTACCTTCTCCTCTAACTTTCACAGTTATGCGCATGACACTCAGCTTTCCTTCAGGCTGCCCTCAGGCTACTCTCCTCTCTCGCTCATTCCTGGTGTCATTTTCAACTCCACTCTCTCTTTCGCTCCTCACATCTCAGATGTCACCAAGAAGTCCTACTATCAGATGCACCTCCTCAAAGGGACTCTTCCCTTTCTCACTTTCCCCCAGACGCTCACTGTCTCCAGAGCCCTGGTTCTCTCTAGGCTGGACTACTGCCGCAGCCACTTTCTCAATATGCCTTCCTCTACTGTCTGCCCTCTGCAACTAATCCAGATTAGGACTGCACGACTTATCCTTGGCCTCAAGCCTGTTAGGGAGGTTTTTCACACTAGTGCTAATTTCCCTCTACCCTCTACCTTAGAGCCCTCCAGCTCTTTTGCTATATTTAGGGGCTTTAAACTTTTCATTTTCACTGTGTTTTACTTTTATGTTCTTTGGTTGTGGAGTTTTAAAACAACTCCACGGACATCATCGTTTTCTGTGTGTCACACAGCGCCTTCAGTACAATGACACAGGGATATCTTTCAGACTTCCCAAGGTTTAAATACCTTCTCTGAGACTGACCACTGTCTTCCAGAGCATGTAAAGTTAAATTGACTTTACTAGTCTCTTTAAATTTACTGACCCAGCACACACTATCTTCCTATAGAGTGCTGGTGGGGTTGCCTAGCATCCCCTGAGTCGAAACACTTATGTAACAGTAAAGTGTTACCCTTTCCTACTTAAATGGCTGGTGGCAGTGGTTTAGATCAAACTGCCATGATTTTTCCCGACCGCAAACAACGGTGGCTAAAAATCGGGTCGGCCATGTTTTTCAATATGGCGCCCAAGATCTATCTGTAAAAACAGACTCTGGTCGACTTTTATTGCCATTTCCTTTAGGAAAGGTCTTTCTTGTGTTTGTCTCTGAGCGCCAAACCAGGTTTGGTCCCTTTGTTCGTTGGCCTTTGGCCAGCTTCAGTGCTGAAGCCCTCCTCTGGCGCCAGGGTGTCTGGGGTGGACAGGATGTGAGGGAGGTGCCCGAAACTCCCTGTGCTTAGTCTCCTAGGAGACCTGAATGCACTCTGGCGTGATTAGCCAGCTGGCTGTCTGGCAAGGACAGCCACTCTGCTGTGTGATTGACATGCAGGAATGAATGGGGGAAAACTGTTTAAAAGCAGGTCTCTGGGACTTGGAAAGCAGAGTCGACCACTGGAATGAAAGACCCGAAGACGAGCTGAAGGAAGAGGACTGCTGCAACTCCTGGACGACCGGTGAAGCCCTGATGCAGGTCCGAATTGCCTGAAACTCCATCGACAGAGAAGCCCTTCAAAGTTAACTTCTTCCCTCTTCAACTCGAAAGCCACCTGGACACCGTCCCCATCTGGTCAAATTTTCTACAGAGTGCTGCTGAAAACCGGATAGCCAGAGGGTAGGAAACCAGCTTGTGAACTGTAAGGCACTCACACCTTAAACCGACATCTTGCTAAAGCTTTTGGCCTCATCTCTGGCCAGTACAGTAACCTCCCGACATCCTTCTTCTTGTCCCCACGACTGAAGCTCAGGAACAGCGAGACCTGCTCGAACTGCCAGGAACAACTGCCTCAGCTACAGCTCTTCTTCACTTTCAAGGTACTGTGCAAATGCGGTCCGTAAATCTTTTCGTCCATTGAAAAAGTCCATGGAAACTTTCGCAACTTCGAAGGCTTGTCCTTCTCTAACGATTTGTCTAACTTTTCACCTAGCCAAATTCTTCTAAACTCTGTGGCAAAGACTTAACCATTTACTACCAGAACTGTGCTTTCCTATACAAAGACTCTGAACCATTGACTTTGGCCCAGACCTACGAACTGAATTGCTGGTTGTAGTTTACTGAAACCATTTGCCCTGCGTATGCAAGTATTTGTGCTGTCTATTCTTATAACCTTGTCTTTTTACACCTTTTTAAAGTATCTGAAGTGCCATTTTGCTCCCACTTCAGGGTTGCTAAACTTGTTCATTTACTTATCGGTTGGGTATTTGTGCTTTATTAGTGTGTGATATTGAGCTGCTCTTGCGAGTGTAATATTTTCAAACTGACTTTGTAAATAAATGTATATTCTTTTACCAAGAAACCTTGAGTAAGTGTTTGTTTGAATCACTGTAATTGTTGATCCTTGTGTAACTTGTTCTACTGCCCACTTTACTCTTGAGATAAGTCTGATTGCTCAGCCATCCCTACCACTTTACTGTGTAGTACAGGCTTGTACCAAAGGTGAAATTGTACTTACACTTGTAGTCTTAATTGTGTGTAGTGTTCCCAAAGGGTACAGCACATGATTCTGCCTAACAAAGCCCACGGACCGTATCTCTGCAGCCATGAAATCTCTCCACTGGCTCATGTTGGCTGCAAGGATCAAGTTAAAGACCTGTTGCATTGTGCACAACGCTTTCTGGGGCTGGGATCTGCACTACATCCAATGCTCTCTTCCAAAATACCTTCCTTCTCAAGCCCTAAGGGTTAGATGCTTCTCCAGGCAGAGAGTGGGGGGGGTGGGGGTAGATCTCTCTCCTCTGCAGGTGCGTCCCTCTGGAATGGCTTCCCTGCTCCTCCCAAACTTGAACCGACCACCTGAAGTTCCGGAAGCAGCTCAAAATGTTCCTCTTCTTCTCTGCTTTCTCTCTCTCCCTCCCCTGCTGACCTACCTGACCTACCTGTCTGCTGTACCAACTGGCTGCTTGGCTACCCTCAGTCTCGCTGAGTCCAGGCTCTTTCTTGATCAGTCACCCTTGCACTGCAACTGGGTCTACCACTCAGTTAGGGGCTGTAACTGTAACCCTACAGTCCCCTGTTCTCCTTGCACTACCCAGAGCCGTGCTGCCGTGGCTGCACTTCCTCAGAGCATTGCTGCCCTGTTTTCCCCTCCCCTCTCCCTTGCACTCCCCCCTCTCTTTCCCCTTGCATTACTCGTTCTCGCGCTTGCACGTTCTGAATGACACAAGGCTTAGTAAGATCATTTGTCTTGTCCTCCCTCTGTTTTCCTTCCCTTGTCTTGTCGCGCCTAAAACACTTGTGTCCAGGTGCGTTATGTATGACTTATATCATATCAAATAATTTTATCAGAAATGCCCAGAAAAATATACAGTGCTGCAGTAAGAAACGGCTAGACTGGCAGAACGCAAATGCCAGTCTAGCCAGGTAGTTACACTTAGCAGGACTGCTTTATCAGAAATGCCCAGTTAAAAAAAGTCATACCAAACTGAGGAATGACTAGACTGGCTGCACCAAAATGCCTCTCTAGCCACTATTACCACATATCATGCCTGCTTAGACTGGACATGGACGACCATTATAGTTTATTGCACAATCCCACCCCCCCTACACATCCCCTATCCCGCCCATCCCCAAGCCCAACCTCAAAAATCAGCTCATTGGACCAGAACTACCTCCATGTCCCTCTTCCTTGTCCCAGTGCTTACGTATGAGGCTCCTTGCCTTATAGGTAAGTAATGGTATGAGGAAGAGTGGGACTAGGAGTAATGAAGATTGCAGGTAGCTAAGGCAGGCATTACCTTCATATCCCACTACTTGTGTATGAGGCATACTGCCTCATACACAAGTACTGGGATGAGGAAGAAAAGGGTTAGGAGTAATGAAAATTACCAATAAGTAATCAAAGCATTAAACACAAGTAGTGGTGCAACACCATTGAGCTGACTGGGCTTCAGCACTCCCGGCCCAGCCCCACTCCTCTGAAATTGTGGTCTATGTTGACTTGACCTGGCTGACATACAGAGCAGTTGCCGGACAGAAAAGGACACAGATGTTAAACGGCACCTGGGTTTCGCTGTTAACAAGGGCTCGGCCCAGCAATTACTAATGTACAGCATTTCACTGTTAGTACCTGCATTCAAATGCCAATTTTTTTAGGCTATTGAAATTGTGATGTGGGTTTAGTACTTGCATGCCAGGGGAGTGATTGGAAGGGTAGAGAGGGAACAGGAGACCCGTCATTCTCACTGCAGTCCATAAGTGGGTGCTTTCAGACTTGAAGGAGAGAGTTAACTGCTTGTAACATTGAACCTGCACTAGAATAGTCTCATTAAAATGCGGAAAGAAGTTGGATACCCCCATACAAATAAGTTTGCTCCTCCCCATCACACGTGAAGTTAGTGCCTCTCCCAACATTTGAAGAGTTAGTCCCCTGAAATGTAGGTTTAGTTGTGCCCCTGAACACAAGCATGCACACCATTCACCATATATACACAAGCACACCCAGTCATCCATACATTTGATTGTGCACTCTTTCACCATGCAGGCACACACACCCAGGCACCCACCCATATATTTAAGTGTGCACCCTTTCATCGTACACACACACCCAGCCACCCATACATTTGTTTGCACCCTTTCACCATACACTCACACAGGAAGCCACCTATTTATTTAAATGTGCACCCTTTCACCATACACTCACACAGACAGTCACCTATACATTAAAGTGTGCACCCTTTCACCATACATGCACACACACATACCCAGCCACCCATACATTTGTGTGTGCTGTTTCACCATACACTCACACACGCACACGTCATGGGGTTGAGGGGGAGCCATAATACTTCAAAACTAAATAGTTTCTTTTTGAAGTCACTCTGACTTCATAAAGAAATTATTTCCATAAAGGACTGAACCATAATGCAAATAATATCTTTATGAAGGCAGAGTGACTTCAAAAATAAACTATTTATTTTTGAAGTCATAGGGCTTCCCCCACCCCATCACATGGAGGCCTCCAGCCTAGGGTCTGTTACAGAAATAATTTCTTTATAAATGCAAAGTGAATTCAAAAAGAAACATTTTTTTAAAAAAGACATTTTTTTTTCCTTTTTTTTTTACTCCAAGTGGGGCTTTCTCCCAGGACATGTGGTCGCGGGGCCCCTCGCACCGCGGGGGCTGCGGGGGCGCCTGTTACGCCAGTGAAGCAGATTCCTCACAGTTCTTCAAATAAGCAAAGTTAAGCGGAGCACAAGGCTAGCTGGTCAATGTTGCCATAACAACAGCCTTGAGTAGTTTTATTTTTATTTTTTATTTTTATTCTTTATTTTCAGTTTTCAACATTTCAAAGACAAGTCAAAATGAACAAATCAATATAAAGTGTAGTAACAAATAATACATACAATAGCAACTCGAATCACCTATATACATTAACAATATAATATATACTTAACCCCCACAAACCCTCCTCCCACACAACAAACACATTAGCTTTGAGACTTAATACAAATCCATACATTTCCCCCATATTTTTTCAAAAAGGGAGACCTTCTTTTCTCTCCTCTATATCACTCGCTCCATTTCAGCTAGTTTGAACATTTCCACAATCCAGTCATCAATTATCGGGGAATTCTTGGACTACCGCTTTTGCAGGATCATTTTCTTGCCTATCGTGGCACCCATAAGGAGCCATTTCTTTTGAGAGATGGTTAAATTATCCAGCAGATCATCACTATCCAATATTAAAGTTTTGAAGTTATAGTAAATTTTTTCTCATCACATATCGCACCAATATCCACCCAAAAATCATGCACCCTCGTGCAGTCCCACAACATATGCTCCAGCATTCCAGTCTGGTGTAAACAGCCCCAGCAATCATTTGAATCAGAAAGGCCTCTCTTGCATAAACACTACAGAGTCCAATAGACCCTATTCAACATTTTCATTTGCCTGGATTTTTCACCCAGACTAATTGATCAAAGGTTGACATTTTTGCACATCCCCATCCATAGATCAGAATTGATTTCACAGCTAAATCTCCTACTCCATTCTTCCCGCAAACTATCATTGGGCCTGATTACAAGTTTGGCAGTAGCCTTGCCAGTAAAATGGGCAATTACCGGGTCATTACGGACCCAGTAATTGCACATTCGCAGGCGCCAGAATGAAATGCTCGCCATTCGCATTTGAGCCCCATAGGGCTCAATGGGAATGGGGAGGTCGGATGCACCGGCAACATTCTAAATGGTGCCGGTGCATCCGACATGCTATGCTCGCGCGTGCCGTGTATGCTCGCCAGGTCAGACCTGACAGGCGGGAAGGCACCCACGAGCAGAACTCATAGTTTGCTGGTCCGGTAACAACGGTACTGGCAAGTTTACCGGTACCATTGTTACCGGAGCGGCAAATTTATCAGGCCCATTCTCTTTATATTTAGCAACAATCGATTTATAAATGCTGCTGGCCAAACCTCCCTCACTTGTTTTGATTTTGGCATGAAAAAAATCTAAGTTCAACTCCTTCGTCCAGTCCCCCTCGCCTATGGCCTTTTTCAGTAGTCGGTAGTCCGTGTTCAAAAAGCCAGTAATTTCCCAATCTCCCATTTTTCGCTGACCTACTTAGTGGTAAGCCATTTTCCTTCCTTTAGGAGGTCCCCAATCCATCTGACCCCCTTCAAAAACCACTCTGGCCAGAGTAGAATTCTCCTGAAAGTCTCTGATCCTTGTATTAGACCAAATTGAAGCCTCCGGGACCTTCAATGCATCAACCCCCAGGAGACCAAGCTGTTTTTTTCATGAATTTTGCAGGAATTCTGTGGTGGGATTCTTTTTACAGCCTGTACTGCCTGTACTGGTTGTTGGTAGAATTGCTCTAGGTGTCAATGGCCTTGTATGGCTTGCCTCTGCAATTGCCCATTCATCTGGATTGTCAACCAAGAACATGTCAAAGTATTGAACCATGAATGTCAGATGATAAGCCTGAAAATTAGGAACTAAAAGGCCACCCTTTTCTAGAGGCAATTGTAGTTTCCAAAGCTTTAGCCTTGGGGGTTTATGGTCCCAGGTGAAGTCCTGCACAAGCCGGTCCAGTTCTATCCAGTAATACGGGACAATTTTCAGCGCCGACATGCTAAGTACATAATTAATCTTTGGGTAGGGTTCATTTTCAGGGCATTTACTTTCCCCCACAATGAGAGATTCAGAGTCGCCCATCTATACATCTGAAATCCCTACAGAGTTCATTCAGATTTTCATCAACTATGTCTTCAATCTTTGGTGTTAACCAAATTCCCAAGTATCATATCCTTTCAACACACCACGTAACACCCAAGGAAGTGATCACTGATTTATTACACGTCACAGTCGAAGGCATCACTTTTGATTTTGTCCAATTAATTTTGTATCCAGGTGCCTCGTAACATTTAGACAGAAGATCCATCAAAATGCGCCCAGAGGTCTCGAATTCTTTCAGGACCAATAGGAGATTGTTGGCATAGAACCAAATCTTCTGCACCACACCCCAGCAATTTATTCCGCTCATCTTTTGTTTGTATCCGAGAGCAATGGCCAATGGTTCGACTGCAAAAATGAACAATAGTGGCGATAATGGGCAGCCCTGCCTATTACCTCTCTCAAGTTTGAATTTATCCTATCTTAATCCGTTGGTGTTTATGTCAGCAGTCGGTTCAGCATACAGTAAAGTAATCCAAGAAATGCATCTCTCACCAAGGCACATTTTGCGTAGTACAGAATATAGATAATCCCATTTGACACGGTCAAAAGCTTTTTCAGCATCTAAGGACAATACGGCAATATCATCACACGATTCCAAGGCTTGAGACATTGTTTGGATAAGTCTGCGTATATTACTTGAAGTTCATCTATTCCCTAGGAAGCCAGATTGGTTATCATGGATTCGTTTTGGAAGCAGATTTTCCAACCGCATGGCCAAAACCTTTGATAGAATTTTGTTATCTGTATTAATTAAACTAATTGGGCGATAACTGGAAAGCAGGTTCTCATCTTTCCCTTTCTTCAGAAACACAGATAACATGGCGTGGTTAGTAGTGAGTAGCAGAAGGCCCTCCCTCCGTAATGAATCATACATTTCTTTCATTAAAATAAGAGTCGAGTTGGTAAAATCTTATAGAATTCAACCAGAAGGCCGTCAGGCTCAGGTGATTTCCGGGTATTCAGCTTATTAATTGCTTTTCTCAACTCCTCGACTGTCAATTCCTTCTCTAGAGATTGTTGTTCAGCTTCTGTGACCTTTGGAATTTCAATAATCCGAAAAAAATGATCTCCCACTCCAGATATCTCAGGTTCATTGCGGTATAAGTTTATGTAGTAGTTCTTAAAAATGTAATTTATCGCTTTGTGGTTAAAAGTGGTTATGCCACTAGGCCCATAATTGAAGATATGGCCCTATTGGAATTCATTTTCCTCAGATGCTCGCCAACCACTGATTAAATTTTTCTCCTTTTTCATAATAGGAGCATCTTAACTGGTACAAACTTCACTCAGCTCTCTCCATTAGCACAGTATTCATTTTCATCTTCAATTTCCGCAGTTCTATGACTTTTTATGACTGCATTGGTTTTTCCATCAGTTCTCGTGAAAGACCCCGGATCTTCAACTCCAAATCTTGTCTCTTCCTCTCAGATTTCTTTTTTTTGCCACTTGATAGGCTAAGAAGAATCTGCCTCATGCAGCACCTAAATGCTTCCCATACTGTCTTCGCATTTAGTTCCCCAGAGTGATTTTCTTCCACAAAGTGGTCACCTTCCAAGACAATCTTGTCCAGAATATTTCTCATCACTCAGAATCGATGTGTTCATCTTCCAAGTAAACGTCTTGTAAAGTTTGAAATCCAACATCAAATACATGGTCACTGTTGCGTGGTCAGTCAAAAGTATATTACCAATATTACTTGAAAGCCTACGTAGTTGTGTGTCATGAAAATATGGCACTGCTAAAATGTTCATGTCACACTACTCCCCTGACCATGGATAGAGATGCCACA
The DNA here is from genome assembly GCF_040938575.1 of Ambystoma mexicanum. NCBI lineage: Eukaryota > Metazoa > Chordata > Amphibia > Caudata > Ambystomatidae > Ambystoma > Ambystoma mexicanum. The sequence continues at coordinate 491,468,981 of NC_090930.1, read as the reverse complement.
GCCCATCGCCCAAAATAGTAGCATGCACCATTCTATTTGTCACTTGCGCACTCCTTTGAAATTAATGGTGATGGCTAAAGTGACACATTAAATCAGTGTGCTGCACTCTCAATGTTCTGGGCCAATCATAATTGAGCCATTGGCCCCAATGTTGAAGAGTAGCGAGAGCTATTGCATGCATCTTGTTCAGGCTTCGCATTCATTTTGATGAATTGTAAAAGTGATGCAGTGAAAGTCGAGCCCCACTTTCTTTGCAGCTACATTACTGTTCGGCAGCAAGTATTATGATCTTTGGTACTTGTGACGAATCAACTTCCGGGGTACCAGTTGTCCAGGGTTGAATATCGGTTTCTAAACCATCAATCTGCCCCACACTTTTAATACACCTGAAGGGATCCGAACAGATTGGAATAACAAGGGAATTATAAACCTCCTTGTCCAATTTTGGTAACATGTACAGAACACCAGGCTTATCTCCAAAAGGGTAATTTATTATAGGCCTTAACAATAAAACCAAAATAAACCACAGTAATCTAAAACAATTACCACACATGCCTTTCACAATTCAACATATATATAGCTACGTTTCGCCAAATGCATAAAGGGGTAAACACAGCCACAACCTGCAACAGAAGGGTAGATTAACACAAATATTGCATTAGGCAGTTCTTCAGAATCAATCCCTAACTTAAGCAGTCCAGCCCTACGAAGTGAGAGCCTTCTGCTCAAAAGTACAGTAGTACGCGCTGAAAACATGCGGTTGTGCGTAATAAGAGAAAGCAGGTCCTCTTCAGGGAGCTGTAGCAGTTCAGGAAGGGGCTTGAGGTGATAAGGAAGAGTGTTCCACTATTCTAGGAGGGTATACCCTTGCAGGCAGAGTGACTTTCGACCTTCAGGAATAGCTGGGGAGCTCAGGCTACCCGAGCTAAGGTGAGTCTCTTTTTAGGGATTCTCGTGCGTAAAGAACAATGCCTGTGCCAGGGTGCCACCGGTAAGTGTTGCAAGTACTCACCGACCCTCGACACAGTCAGGACCAAATTTTGCCAGTCTAGGCCAGGTCGCTTGTAGGTTCAACCACTGTAGTTGCACATCACTCCGGCTCTCAGGTGCTGTGGGATGGGACGATCGTCCATGGAGGGACAGTAGCTTTTTCTCAGATCTCGGTGAAGAAAAGAGGACAGTTCCAGTGCAGCATGTCTCAGGGCACAGGGGGGCAGGCAGGAAAGTCTCCTGCAATGACCGTCACCAGAGCAGGGCATCCCAGGGACCACAAATGCTTGCGGTGTGGCGCACTCTCTTAAATGGTGACCCAGAGGAGCTAGGCAGGAAAGGGCCCAGGATCACAAACTGGTGAATCCTTAAGTCTTGAGTGTCAACTCGGTATGGTGACGCTCCTAGGCAATACCCTGGGTTCAATCTGGTCAGTTCGCTGGATGACCCAGGAACACTTCTGATGAGAGTTTTTGGGAGGGTAATCAGGATGTGTAGAGAGTAGTTGTTCCCACTGCTCCAAAGGGTCAAAGCACCCTTGCAGGCCTTCAGTGATCAATGCAAAAACAGGTGTTTGACGGGACAAGGGCGGGCTCAGGGTGCCAAACCTTCCAGCACATCTCCAGCCGTTCCACGGGTCTGCTTTAGCATTTCAGGATACTTAGTTACTTCTGTAGTTCAGTGTGAACTTTAGGTGACCGACCTGGAATGGATGCAGAGCCCCTTCTCTTATCCAAGATTTGTTTCGCGCTCAAATCTGTGAAAGCCAATGGAATATCTGCTTTCTTGTATTCATGCCAATCACAGCCCACCATGGTTCCAGTCATTCAGGCATATCAGACATATTGGCACCAGTAGTGTGGATTGGGACCAGACAGTCCCCATCCTCTACCTGGGCGTTAGCACATGTGACATGAAGGAGCTCACTAAAGTTGCAGTTTTATGCAGGATGCTTCATGCCCAAATAAGGAATTCCTGGGTCTACTCGTCCTGGAGCTAGGCAAAGGGACAAAATGGCCAAAGGACTGAACACAAGACTTTGTGGCACTGCCATTCTCAGCACTGGCCACAGTCTTGAGCCAAATGTGGTAAGCACGATATGGTTAATTAAAAAGAAGTAAAAATACTTTATACAAATGTGCCTGGGACGTACTGGTGGCAGCACCAACAAATTCTTAGAGGGTGTCTAGGGCCATAAAACAAAAGGACCCCTATGCGCAGTACTATAAGGTACTTGGTACACAGATAAAAAGTTACCAAGAAATGGCAACATAGTCAAAGACTAAGAGAAACATAGTTTCCCAGTACTGACAGTCTGAAGGACGTGTCAGTTTCCCCATAACAGACAAGCAAAAACCCAGGGGAGCGCAGCTGAAGGCTGTGCTGCACTGGAAAAAGTCAGGCTAGGATAAAAAATAAAAGCAAAAAGTTTGGGGGTCCATAAAATGTAAGGAAAGGTGCAGTAAAAATATTTTTTTCATAACAACCATCCTTTGAAAAGTGGCTGGGGCATTCTTCAATCCTAAGGGCAGCACAGTGAACTGATGTCTTTCTTCGGTGGAGAATGGTGACCGCTCTCTCACTCTAGGGGTCAAGCCAACCTATCAGTACCCTGCCATGAGGTCATAGGTACTCATGAACTTGGCTTAGCAGAGCTTGTCAATGAGCTCATCTGCTCGAGGAATGGGGCGAGCATCTGTCTTTGTGACAAAATTGAGCCCTTTGTAGTCCACACAAAAGCGGACATCAGTCTTCCCATCATGTGTGTTTTAGGCACCAGTAACACTGGGCTAGCCCAGGGGCTGTGGGATTGCTCTATCACTCCTAGGCATAACAGCTTGGAAACGTCCTTCTTGATGGTGTCCCTGATCTTATCGGGCATCCGGTGAATCCTGCTCTTCATCGGCTTACTGTCTCTAGTTTCCACATCATGGTGTACTAATCTGGTGACCTGGAGTCAGCAAAAACAGACCATTAAACTGTCCCAGTAAACAGCGACAGTTTGTCAGTTTCTGTTCTGACGTTGCAACTTTGACACCTTCAACTGACCCATCTCTAGCTTCAGTGTGCAGGAGGTCTGGGAGGGGATCAGTCTCCTCCTCAGTCAATCCATCTGTCACTAATGCCATGACCAAGTCATCCCGGCTATAATGGGGTTTTAGCGGGTTGATGTGACAGACCCTGCACATTTGTTTAGGTCCTCTCACGTCAATGAGATTATTTACCTCACTGACTTTTTCAAGCACACAGTAAGGCCCAGTCCCCTTGTCCTGAAGGGCACTGGGTTTGACAGGTTCCATAATCCACACCCACTGGCCTGGAGAATAAACTGTCACTGTGCCCTTCTGGTCGTGCCAGTGCATCATCAGCTCCTGGCTGGCCCTTAGATACTTTGTCGACTGTTCCATGTACTTTGTAATTCTAGACCAAAGGACAAGTACCTAGTCCACCACATCTCTTGTGGGGGATGAAGGCTTGCCCTTTCCCACTAAACTAAGGGGACCTTGTACAGGGTGTCCAAACAGACGTATGTTTAGCCCAACTCCGTTCCTTGGCACCTCGGTGTATGCGAATAGAAGGCATGGCGCTCTTCCAAGCCACCTATCATGCCTTTCAGGGTCTTGTTGAACCCCTCAACAAGCCCATTTGTTTGTGGAAGGAACGATGTAGAGAACCGGTAGGTGACTCCACACTCTTCCCACATAGCCTTCATATACACTGATATGAAGTTTGTTCCCCTGTCAGAAACAACTTCCTTGGGGAAACCAACATGGGAGAATATCCAAATAAGAGCCTTTGCAACCACAGGGGCTTTGATGTTCCTCAGTGGGACAGCCTCAGGGTACCTGGTGGCATGGCATACCACAACCAAGATGTATTAGTTCCCTGAGGTGGTTTGGGTATCCAAAGGACCCACAATGTCCATGCCTATTCTCTCGAAAGGCCACCCAATGACGGGTAGTGGAATTAAGGGGGCTTTTGTGGTACCGTCTGACTTGCCAGAAGTCTGACAAGTCGGCAGTACTGGACAAATTCCCAAACTGGGGTCAGTAAAGTGTACAAACAAGCAGTCTGATGTCTTAGTCACTCCCAAGTGAACTGCTAAAGGAATTTAGTGAGCCAAATCCAAAAGGAACTTTCTGTGGCATTGGGGAATCAGTAACCTTCTGGTGCCCTCACACTCAAAGTCTTTTGGCTCACTGCACATGGGTCCATCCTCCCAGTACACTTTGAACAGTCCAGGGGCCTCACCCTTAGCCTGCTCCTCCGCCTGCTTCCACAGGCCTACCAGAGTGGGACACTCTTTTTGGGCTTTGAAGAAGTAAGTGGGATCTGGGCCCCAAGCTAATGCAAACACATTCAGCTTGGGCAGGCCCTTCAGATATGAACTCACCTGGTCCTCCACCTCAGTTTCCTGCTCCGCGCCAGGCAACTCTGAAGTCACCAAGCCCCCTGTTATAAAAGTAGCGTTCTAAATTGCTAATGGCCTCTCTCCCACAGCAGTAGGCAACTCAAAAGTCTGTGGAACTGGACCAGGAGTTACAGGCCATGCAGGTTCCTCTAACAAGCCCTCTGGAAGCACCGAGAGCATTCATTTTGGCAGCCTCTTTGGCCTTTGATCTGGTAGCTGCCATGATTATCTCGGGGTCAGGAAGATCATTACCCAAGAGACATGGGTCAGGGATAGATTCTTTTACTGCTACATGGTGCTGGGTTGCTTCCCCTCACCAAATGAACTCTACTATCGCCAAGAGGCACTTACTCTGACAATCAAACCCACAGACCATACAATCAGGCCTAGTAATATACAGACCTGGCTGCACCCACTAACGTGTGACCACAGTGAGGCTAGCCGTGGTGTCTCTGACCGCAGGAGTTTTGTGTCCATGGGTATACATATGTTCTAAGAACAGTTGAGTATTATTGGGAACTGGAATCTCTTCTGGAGACCCAGAACTGTTCCCAATCAGTGTAACGAACCCACATTCAGCCACTCCTTTGCTCAGTGTGAGGTCCTCCACTAGTAGGACCACACTAATGATGGCCTCCTCCACGAGTCCAACATTCACTATGGCTTGCTTGGGTACGCCCTTGCAATCTGGATCTCCTTTCCTATGGCCCAGCTCCTTACACACAAAACTACCTTTGGGTTGTGAGCACACAGGTGTCCCAGTGTTAGGAGGGCCTGCACTCTTCTTATCGGTGTGTACAGTTGAACTAATGTTTTGGGATTTCCCTTCATTCTTTCGGGGACCTGACTTAGAAGAGGAGTGGGTTGGACCTCTGTCCTTCCCATTCTTGTTACTTTTCTTGTCTGAGGGGTTCCATCTGCTTAAACCAACACCATAGATAATGACATACGTTTTTAGTGACACCTAAATAACGAAAACATTTTGTTTATTTATTTTTTATTTGGGGGCTCCCGAGTCCCTCTTTCCCCCACTTTACTAACCCCTCACACTTTTTTATCCCTTACCCCACCCCCACATATGCTTTCATAAAAAATATCATGTTTTGTTCGTTATTCAGGTGTCACTGAAAATGTTTGCCATTCTTTATTTTTTCGTTATCAACAATGTATACCGTCTGAGGATTTCATGTCTGGTTTGGGTGTGTTCACCTGAGTACTCATAAACCTGTCAGCAGCCTTTGTAAGCTCCCTACGGTCTGTAATAGTCTTGTTCAAAAGATGATATTGTAGGTCAACCTCACAATTCTTAAAGACATGCTCACATGCAATCAAATTGTACATCCCTTTAAATTGTCAACTTTGTTACCAGACACCCACCGACTCAGATATTTCCATGACAAATGTGTGAACGCTTCAAATGTCTGCCCACTTCTCTTTCTGAGCTCTTGGAAGCTCGTGAGATACTATTCTGTGGTTTTACAGACATTTCTGAGAAGGGCCGCCTTCATGCTGTCATAAACGGGCCTTTCCTCAGCAATTAACTGAAGAATTGCATCAGCCCCTAGGGTCAGTGGTCAAAGTGTACGAAAGGAAGTAGTTGAACTATGTTCACTGCTGGCCTGCACCCACTCTCCACAAACCCCCTCCCACACACAATACACACCTCCAAACACTTGCACCTGCTGTTTAAGGGAACGTTCAGTGCAGTGCACTGAAAGTGCAAGTTTCAAATTCTTCCTACACTTTTATTTTAAAACAAAACCATTCCGGAACGGTTTCTTGTTAAAATAAATGTATAGGAGCTGTAAAAAGTAATTTAAAAAAGTAGAGGAGCACCGCTCTCGACCGCTCCCGCTCACTTCGACCACTGCCCAGGGTCAGTAAGTGACTTGTCAGTGCTGCACCCCACAGTACCTCCTAAAGCCTCATGTAGCTTTAAAGCAAGCTTGAGCACTTCAAACCAGTCGTAAATGCCCTTTCCCACTTCATAAGCCTGCACTAAATCTTTGGGTGTGTGGCACCAGGGCTTATCCCAGGCACCCTGGTTTGAGCCACTACTGCTGCTTTCGCTAGAGGTGGATCTGTTGGCCTTCTTCTTCTCTTTGAGTGCCAGCTTGCGCAGTGCTATGGTGACCTTGTCCCTCTGTTCCTCCAGTGCTAGCTCCTCTCCTCTAACAGGAGCTTTCTAGCCGCTACATTGTTAACAGCCAAAACAATTGCAGGATCAATTAGAGACTATGCCAAGGCCTGGGACCTGCAGGATGCCATACAAGCGCCTGACCTCCCTGACACTCAGGAGTGTTTAGAAACCGTACTTGCCCCGTAGTGCTAGTTGGCGAGAAACACTACTCGTGCTGTCTTCCTCGTCATCTTCCACTGCTCCTTCCGGAAGGTCCTTTTCATTCTGGTACACAGGTCCTAGCCCGTCCCCTGGGGTCTCTTTGCCAGCTGCCCTCGATTCTACCCAAGCTTGGAGGCTGGTCAGAAACGTGGGTTTATTAACCCTGGTGCTGTGGGGAAGTCCCCTCTCTTGACCCAGGACATGCAGTCTCTATGTCTAGATCCATGATTATTAAACAATATCTAGCAGTGTTCTTAATGTTTCCTGCAGCAGCACTTTTATCATTGCGAGACAAAGCTGTGTGGAAGGCTCCAACTAGATCTAACAGTCTGCCACTGATGTGATGAATCACCTTCCGGGGTGCCAGTGGTCCAGGAGTGAATATTGGTTTCAAAACCATCAATCAGCCCCAAACCTCTAATTCACCTGAAGGGATCAGAACAGATTTGAATAACAAGCAAATTATAAACCTCCTTGTCCAATTTTGGTAACGTGGACAGAACGGCAGGCTTATCTCCAAAATGTTGTGGATCGTTGGTTAGTTGCAATAGAGCTAAATACAGTTATTACCCAATTATAAAAGGGACTGTCCAGTCAAGGTTGTATAAAAAATATCTACTTTATTTATATTACAACAAACACTTCTAACTACACTACGAAATACTCCACATCCTAAAAAGGAATGCAGAGGATAGACAGTTTCAAAGAAGGAAAAGGGGATGCACTCTGGATACTGACAAGAGGGTAGTCAGTATGATTAAAGGATAGTTCCGGGACTTTTTTTTTATTGTCCCTACGGGTCGGCCATGTGTTTGTAAGCATAAATCGGTAGATCGTAGGAAACTTTCCTATGGACCTTACCCGACTTTTCGCCCATTATCGCACTCGAAATCAGCCTCCATTTTGTGATAATCCTATCATTCCGCCGCATCGACCTGGCTCACCTGCCTTTGCGGCACTAAATCAAATCCCCCGCCCCTGAAACAGACTTTATCAAAACATTCATATTCCCCGCCTCTATCCGTGACGTGACTGTGCTGCGTAGGCAAACGCGCCCAGGCGTCTTCTACGCGACTCCGCACAGACCCCGGAAATCAACACAGATCAGCTCACAATACAGCGCACCACAATTCGGAATATGAAACTGTACTTTGAAATCAAACCGCAAGATTGTAAATGTGGTAAAGTACATTTATTTGACATCAAATGTTTAGAGAATATTCAGCGATTTGCATTTTTATTTGCTCATGTTCCATAAAGTTCGTATTGAGGAACGCGATGGTCCTTTGCTGTACACAGGGTCTTAGAGCATCTCACAATACAGCACCACAATTCGGAATGTGAAACCGTGGTTTAAAAGCAAACGGCAAGATTGTACATTTGGCAAAGTACGTTTATTGGACATCAAATGTTTAGAGAATATTCAGCGATTTGCATTTTTCTTTGCTCTCGATCCAAATTAGTTCGTCTTGAGGGAAGCGATGTTCGTGTGCAGTACACAGGGTGTTGGTTTACGATAAAAATAAGCTCTTCTGTCGCACTGATAATCGCATGGCTGTTCCAACAATGAGGCACTAGGCCACCACAACGGTAGGTATGTTGCATCTAACCGTTAGTACCGCGTAAGGGCATACTTGTACTTGGCGATCGTCCCATAAAATGGTCAGGGTGGTAACGTTGTTCACGCGGGGAAGCAACTGGCGGCTGTAGAAGCCGTCCGCCGGTGTCTGGTACTCGTGACACAGACAGTAGTGAATGATGTACCTAAAAACATAAAAAATGAAATTAGTCTCACCATCAGATCCTTATTAAAATTATTCATTTCATAGCGAGGACAGCGCTACTGGGTGTACACAAGTGTTTAAAGGCGTGGCGAGGCATGGAGGGGGGGGAGTGGAGTACAAGGTAAGTAGCATAAAATAATAAATAAATAGGGCCAGCTGGTGGCAAGTGCAAGGTAAGTGCAGAACAAGTGCTGGGAAGGGGGGGCTGTAGGATACTGAGACAGTCCCCCAGTGCAGGGGTTGACAGGGAGGCAGTGCAGGTGGAGAGTGGAAGGGCCCAGGACCGAGGTCGCAGACAGTGGACCAGTTGTAGCAGGGGAGAGGGAGAGAGAAAGCAGAAGCAAAGAGGAAGGTTTTGAGGTGCTTCAGTAAAAGAAGATGGTTCTCCTCCAGATAGTGCGCGGTAGAAAACACTATGCCACATAGAACGAACAAGTACAACTGAACCCGTCTTTAAAGCCACTGTATAGTAATGAAATTGCGGTATAAACTCATCAAAAGTTACTTACATTATATTTGCATTTTCCATTGTGTCTCTGTGTAGGGCAGACCCGAAACACCACTCCTTCTTTGCCGACGTTACTTCTTCTAATGAACGTGGCTCATCGTTTCGTTTCTGAAATTTTATTCATTATCTTTTCTTAGTCTTTCAGGATGGTCCCGGCCTGTCAAGGTCAAATCACAATAGAACCTTATATTGGGTCGTGGGCCTTTCCGCCACCCGAGCAAAACATCAAAGCAGCTGACCTTCACTTTGAGCGAGCACACATTTCTAGTTAGCTCCAGTTAGTGTAAGGGCATCTTGTCTGCGTGCCTTTTTTTTTATTGTCCCTATGGGTCGGCCATGTGTTTGTAATACGGAAACATTCTATAATTTTTGTAAAAATGATTTATATTACTGTTTGGTTTAATTGCAATGGGCCTGCAACATGAGGAGACTCGAGAGAACAGACAATCGAATTACAATCATTTAAACCGTGATGTGTATTTCTCAATGAGCTCTGCTTTAGGTGGACATGGAACAGAGGCAATGTTGGGTGGCAATGCAGTTGTCCCCTGCATAGGTTCGTTCACCACTCCATGTATGTGCCTATCGAGGACATCTACGATAAGTCTCTCAATAAACTCATATTGCATATCCTCAAACACTGGTTTGATCACCCATTGTTTACTTCTTTTAGTGAAGGCCTTATTGTAGCGAAGCGTCCCTAAAGTTCCGGTCGTCCTACTTTGTTGACGGCCAACATTATGGTTATGTGCCAAGACCGCTAGAAGAGTCCGATTTATCATGCCTTCCATGCCAAAATGCAATCTTTTGGGCCTGTACTTTAGGCACATATTGTGGAACACCTCCAAATCTCCTGTGTGGCAGAATTCCGTGAGTCCCCTCAAATCTCTTGTTATAGTTTTATCAAATACAATCTTTTCAATGGCCTTGTGAGTGGGTGATGAAGGAATCAACCACTTCTTCTTCCGTGCCTCCTCTGTGGACAAATGGCCATGTTCACATTTGTGGAAATGCTCATTTGTCGACCATTGATGTACGTTGCTACAGTGCAACATTACTGACCGCCATTTTTCCAGTAGAATTTCCAACGACCCTTCACATGTTTTTGAGCTCCACCAAAGATGGTTGCTGATTGACTTGGACCACTGTGAAATACCTTGCATATCTTTTTTTTTTCCTGCAGCCGACAATTTTTTATTGATTGTTTTTGCAAGATGCCATACGTCAAATTGGTGATTTATATTTTTGTACTGTTCTCTCATTGTCTTGGCAATTGAAACATGTCTGTCCGTGGCTATCAGGTCGATCACCATTCCCCGCGATTGTAGTTCTTGCAATGATGCTACAAAGCCAACTTTCTCCATGGCCACTGAGGATGTACTTTGTGACACCTGCACGACCACCGAACTCACAATTTTCTTACTTTCCATGTCCTGAAAGTGGTAGGTGCAGTACTTGGCTGAAAATCCTGGACTGTCGCATTGTCCATCACCGGCTAGCCTGAAGCGTTTGCCCGCGAATGTACTTTCCATTGACATTTTTTCCATTCTCCAAGCTTCGCTGATGGCTGGAAATAGATAATCGGTTTGGTATTTGTAGAACTGACTTTTCGCAATGAAATGGATTCCCACAAACTGAAAGAAATACTGTAACTTTTTAAAACTTGAACCACTAAAAAGTGCGGCCGCTGCACAACGTAGATTGCCTGCTGGCAGTTGCCCCAGCATGGGTTGTGCAGACCATGCGAACGGATGATATTGTGTACAGGTGGCATGTATTTTAAGGTTAGTGCCTCGAATTGCACGAGTCACATTAATCAATGGCTCCCCACATACTTCCCCACCAACCCAATGCCCACATTTCATCATCATAATAATATCCATCAAACAGCTATCGAATACAATGAATTTGGCCTCTTTCCTTATACTGTCACTCTGCATCCCAGCTGGTTCGGCCTGTAACGTTGAGGACATGTCACTCGCATGAAAGGTACAATCTCTGATATCGTCTTCCGCTATGCTGAGTGATATTGATGGTGTTTCATTGTCGTCCACTTCATTCTCTTCCATTGCAACATCTGTTCCTTGTCCGGAGATGGGAGAAAAAAACAATGTCTTCAACTTTCGCGTGCTCTTATTTTTTGCGGGTGTGGATTCTGTGAATTGATCTACGACTGCATCCAAACTACCAGGAGGATATTCACTATCAATGGCTGGTGGTGGTATAGCTCCGTTGTCAATCACTTCATATTCTTCCCATTGGCACGATGCATCTCCAGTCTCAAGTCCCTGCCAAAAGGTTTGACAAGCAACATCTCTCGTTCGCTTCACTGTCTGTGTAGATCTAGTTCTTACACCCACTCGCAACTAGAGGACAGATTAGAAAAGGGATGTTCAGTTTAAACACAACTTACAGTATTGAACTATTGACAGTGAAAGACAACATAATATAGTGAACAGGACACTAACCTTCTTTTGCTTTCTTTTCTTTGAAACTTTCTTTCCTCGAACTTCAACATCTGGACGCTGTTGCTCCGACTCGTGTGTGCATGTCTCCACTTCCTCTCGCGCTGCAACGACTATACTTTCATGATAAGCACATCCATCACTCACTGAGGCTCCATCGACTCGCTGAAACATAGAACTTTCATTAGTATGTATAATAATATTGAAAACACAAAATGTACTTGGGGACCAATACCCATACGTACATCTCAATAGCAAAACACGAATGAACGCATTGTGTAGAACATTCAAACGACAATAGTTCACGCATTGTTGATCTAGTTAGATTGAACTGTCAAGATCCATACCTCGGGCTCCGCATAGACTTCCATTGATGATATTATTGAAGATGACGCTTCAGCAACTCCCTGAAACACAGTAATTGCATTAGTATGGTTTTCTATTTTGTTTAAAAGAACATAAACTTTCTGCAGGCGTCAACGGCTCATCTAAATAGACCTGCACAAATGATCAGTTGTCTAAAATAAATAATGGATATCCAAATATGATTCGATTTGCTCCATCGTTGGAAGTGTCACCACCCAGAGATCTGCATCAACTACTAGGGGTGATGTTCTTGTTGAAGAAGCTCCGTCAGCTCCCTGAAACATAGTACTTGCGTTAATAAAGAAGGAAGTATAGCGGATGTAATCACGTCATTTGATCTCGCATGATTGATCTGTCAGTATCCATACCTCGAAATGCATAAGAACATCAAGGGACGCTGTAACTGCGGTGCACACTTCTGCAAGCTGTTGCGCCGACCCGTAACTGCATGCTCCCCCTTCCTCTTGGACTAATGCTCCATCGACTCCCTGAAACATAGGACTTTCATTAGTAATGAACACAATATTGAAAAAAGAAGACACATAGGAGGGCGACGACAGAAGGACATACCAATGGCTAAAAACGAAAGAAACATTGTGTGTAACAATCACGCTACAAGAATGCAAGATCTGATGATCTCCATCGATGGAACTGTCCGGAAACGTACCTCGAGCATCTGAGTGACATCTACGGTTGTCGTCAATGCGTTGGACTCCTCAGCATCTCCCTGAAAGACAGTACTTGCATTATTTTGGATAACAATAATTATAACTGAAAACAAAGACTAGAGGACGAGTACTGTGGTGTACCATTAGGTAAAATAATTACACGATCAATTAAAACTATTGATTTACATGCCTAAAACAAGTCAGTGTCAGAATAGCTAAGTAAGATTACCCGATAGGCGCTTGAAGTGGCTGATGACTGCAATAACGACACGGATGGAGAATCTTCAGCCTTCATATTGAGTGGATACATAAATGGGGAAATTATTGTTAGCTAATGCTACACACTACCGCAATGCCGAGAGATAAATACGTAAACTTGACTCACCAGTGGAGGGATGTGGACGAATAGAGTGGGAATAGCGGTTGAGAGCAATTTTCGCCTCGCTCGCAGTGTTTTCGTCCTTATTAGCAATGATGTGGAGTACATGTCTGGGCTAAAGTGCCTGCTGCAGATGCGGTATCGATCACCCCTCTTGTCCGCAAAGACTTCTAGGACTCTACTTTCTATCTCAGAGGCTGGATATCCGCAATATCGGACCCATTCTCTTATCTGATCTATTGTCTTAGGGAAAACATGCATTATAGTACCTTCAGATTTGTTATGGGTCTTCAAAGGGCAACCGCCAATGGAACAGGCAGGCATTATGGAAAGTTCTGAAAAGTAAAGATCAACAATTCTCTATGAATACCAATGTGTTAAAACATTAAATGACACATAAAAGGTTCAATGCAAGGTCCGTTTTGGTTCTTGGAACTATACATGTTATTCACATGCGGATAAGTATTTCAATAACTTTCAAAAAATAGAAAAAGTAATTTGACTAAACTCAGAACATGTGACTAGTTCCTTGCATGTACTGTCGTGAACGAAAAGAAAACATGGATGCAATTTGATGACTACTAGCAAATAGATATAAATTAAAAAATTGGACGCAAAATGATTATGGTACATGGACTTACCTTGACGAACAAACAGTTAGATGCAGGGATCAGAGTAGTTTCTTGTCGTAGAACAGGGAGCAGTTCACAGGTTGCAAACTGACGAGTTTGCTCAAAGTGGTCACGGAAGTTCACAGAGACGAAGAGCAGATAACCAGCACCTTCACGGGTTGACTAGCAAAGCGCAAAGAAGTTCTCATTAGAAATATGAAGTGGGTTATAAAGAATTCGAAACAGGGGTGTGTTTGTGAATGAATGACGTGTATATGTCGTGGCATTATGCGGTCTGCAGGGGGCCGTCCAGCGTGAGGGGGGATGCTTGGCAGGAGACACGGGGTCTGGAGGTAGACATGGGAACAACAACCCATGCTCTATAGACCACTTTGAAGTGTACATGGTCTTTGGCACCTCTTGGCCTTTATCGCACCCTGACAGCTCCACTTGCCAGCACAAGTACCCCGGTGCGAACTGCCTTTGATAGGGCGGGGGGGTGGATCGGGGCGGTGGTCGTGCAGACAAGACACAGGAAGACTCGTGAATGGAGACACACTTATGTGGATTGCAGGGGGCCGTCCAGCGTGAGGGGGGATGCTTGGCAGGAGACACGGGGTCTGGAGGTAGACATGGGAACAACAACCCATGCTCTATAGACCACTTTGAAGTGTACATGGTCTTTGGCACCTCTTGGCCTTTATCGCTCCCTGACAGCTCCACTTGCCAGCACAAGTACCCCGGTGCGAACTGCCTTTGCTAGGGCGGGGGGGTGGATCGGGGCGGTGGTCGTGCAGACAAGACACAGGAAGACTCGTGAATGGAGACACACTTATGTGGATTGCAGGGGGCCGTCCAGCGTGAGGGGGGATGCTTGGCAGGAGACACGGGGTCTGGAGGTAGACATGGGAACAACAACCCATGCTCTATAGACCACTTTGAAGTGTACATGGTCTTTGGCACCTCTTGGCCTTTATCGCTCCCTGACAGCTCCACTTGCCAGCACAAGTACCCCGGTGCGAACTGCCTTTGATAGGGCGGGGGGGTGGATCGGGGCGGTGGTCGTGCAGACAAGACACAGGAAGACTCGTGAATGGAGACACACTTATGTGGATTGCAGGGGGCCGTCCAGCGTGAGGGGGGATGCTTGGCAGGAGACACGGGGTCTGGAGGTAGACATGGGAACAACAACCCATGCTCTATAGACCACTTTGAAGTGTACATGGTCTTTGGCACCTCTTGGCCTTTATCGCTCCCTGACAGCTCCACTTGCCAGCACAAGTACCCCGGTGCGAACTGCCTTTGATAGGGCGGGGGGTGGATCGGGGCGGTGGTCGTGCAGACAAGACACAGGAAGACTCGTGAATGGAGACACACTTATGTGGATTGCAGGGGGCCGTCCAGCGTGAGGGGGGATGCTTGGCAGGAGACACGGGGTCTGGAGGTAGACATGGGAACAACAACCCATGCTCTATAGACCACTTTGAAGTGTACATGGTCTTTGGCACCTCTTGGCCTTTATCGCTCCCTGACAGCTCCACTTGCCAGCACAAGTACCCCGGTGCGAACTGCCTTTGATAGGGCGGGGGGTGGATCGGGGCGGTGGTCGTGCAGACAAGACCCGTTTGCCGCAGGGCCTCACCAAGGAGAGGCCATCTAACTGAATGTAAGAGGATGGCTGCAGGATCTACTACATGGAATGCAGGGGGGTGAGTTTATAAATACCTCACCCTCCCAGGAGAATATACACTAGATTCATTTAAAAAATCAAAACAACCATTGTTAAAATATATGTTGGGCTTTATTTTAGATTTTAATTAAACATAAATAATAAACATTACACATTGTAAAGTTGAGGTTGCAGCACATCGAGGGAAAATCCGCGGTATTGTCCACTGTCACTGGGGAAATGTTGTCTAATGGCAAGTACCGCACAGGCAGGTATTACTCTCCGAACGCGGTGTCCGAGCCTCCCGTGAAGCCACCAAGTGAAGCAACGATAGGCCACCAGCCTGTACCACCTGTGAAAAAAAAAGATGCAAACTGTATTAAACTGACCAAACTTTCTTATCAATGTCGATTCAGGTAACACATGTCATTTTTCTTAGAAAAAAATTATATCTAGAAAATGCACTATATGGAACAAATTTACATGCGTTCGAATGATATGTAAATGTAATTTTATATGTGGGAGACGACCATGAAATAGTGGTGGCATCACTGACATCACAAACAGAGTATACTTACTCGTTACTCGGATTACGCGGACGAACAGTGCCGCGAAGTTCGTGCATAAGCACCATCATCATCCTCAACACGGTCCGTGAGAGGCAGGCTTCCCTGAACTCTGGCAGCTCGGTGATGCATTGCAGACTTTGCTCGCCTTCCTGCAGACTTTGCTCGCTTTCCGAAATGTAGGCCAAGCACCCGGAATTTTCACGGCAGCAGCAGTTCTCCTCCTCAGTTGGCATTAGCTCGCACCGATTGCACGTGCACCAGGTGGAGACGCCGTCCATGCGACATGGTCCAGGCTCTTCATCCGTTGACTGGTCCTCCCAACTGCCGTCCGAATCCCCATCGTTTTCGCGTGCTTGACTTTCCAGTAGTTCTTCCTCGGTGTACTCGGGCTCGTACATATACGGCATTATTGTGGCCATTGTGCGGTAAAGATAGTAAAATAATTTACAGAGATGGTACAGGTGTTCACACGGGCTACAAGCGGCGAAGGTAGCTGACCAGAGCACTGAAACGAGTCACAGAATACTCAAAGTAACACAGAGAGAGGAATGGAATCGAAAATCTGCTGCTGTGTGTTGTGAAACGGTCTGTTTATACTTATTGGGGAAAGAGGCGTCCTGCCATTTCCATGGCAACACGTCAATAGCTGAGGCGCAGCGATTGTTGACACGAGACGTGCTTGAAATGGGCAGTACGCGTCTGCTGATGTCAGGCTCAGGGGCGGGGGATTTGATTTAGTGCCGCAAAGGCAGGTGAGCCAGGTCGATGCGGCGGAATGATAGGATTATCACAAAATGGAGGCTGATTTCGAGTGCGATAATGGGCGAAAAGTCGGGTAAGGTCCATAGGAAAGTTTCCTACGATCTACCGATTTATGCTTACAAACACATGGCCGACCCGTAGGGACAATAAAAAAAAAGTCCCGGAACTATCCTTTAATAATCAGAACAGCTTAAGGTTTCTTGGCTTCAGTACAAAGGAAGCAATGGGTCCTAAATGTCAGGGTTGTGTCAGCTTCAGGGTGCTTTGCAGGCTTCTGTGACAAAGTTCGAGATGGGTGTCAGCTGTGGATTTCAGGCGGCAAGAAGGTTTGGCGAGCGAAGCTGGACGAACGGCTGCAGGCTGGCCTACATGGCTACTCTGGGTTCGGGAATCATTGTCTCAGTGCTGATCGGCGGTTGGGTCTGAAGCACTGGTCGAGACGTCAAGGATGTCTTTAAGCGATGGCGGCTTGACAAGGGTCAGTTTTGCCATCGGTTGCAGATTGAGAAACTCGACTGGCTCAAAAATGTCCTTTAAGGCGGGTGTCAGTGGATGCTTGTCGAGGCACTTCTCCCACCTTCTTCAATGGGCTTGTGTTGTTCTTTAAGGTGGACGGCCCAAAGCTGTGAAGTCTGTTGCAGGCATCTGACTTGTTCTTGGTTGTAGGGTCAGAGACCTTCTGGCACTTCCTATCCAGGAAGCTTGATTCAGAGTCTAGCAGGGCATGCTGTGTGCTGGCTGGGTACAGGTTCTGGGGCGGCTGGAGGCTTCCCTGCATTCTGTATCTCCCTCTGTTACATGGAGATGTTTAGGGGAGGGATCTTGCTTCCCTCTTTGGATGTGCTGGCCTTCCTTCATTGGCGGAACCTGTAAGACAGACTGTACCTTCAGCCAGGATCCAAGGATGAGTTCTTCTTTCATACTTCTTGTGAAGTCTTCCGATGATCTGCCAAAAGATGGGCTCAGCCCTCTTTTGAAGCCAAGTGGGCCACAGGTATTGGTGTAGGCTAAGCCTACCTTAGTGAACCAATCCTGGCGTCCCTACCAACAATTCCTCACAATACTGTCAACCATTCATCTCTTCTCACTAGTCTGTCTCATCAAGGATTCCAGGGCACTTCTCTTGCCTGGACTGCCTCCCACCTAGCTTGTGGTTCTTTTTCTATATGCTTAAAATGAGGGTGACACATGGGTCTGTCCTTGTTCCCAACCCCTTCACTTTCTGCACTTTGTTATGTGGCAAGTTCATCTCCTTATTTGCGTTTTGTATTATCTGTTTGCAGATAGTGCACAAAGAATGTTCTCCTTCTCTTTCACACTTGCCACCATAAACCAATCAATGGTACTATGCTACCTGATGCTTAACTTCTCCAAAGCAGAGTGCAACCACTCCCAGCTACTAAAGACCCCTCCACCTCCCATCTCCTCTACCCTTCTCCCTGACTCCCTCACACTGCACACAAGAGTTTTCACCCTGGGGGATCTCTTGGACAGAGATCTGACACCTGCAAAACTTAATTATCTCCTTATCTTTTGCAGCCAGGGTCCAACCCATGAACATCCATAAACCCTATCACTTTCTCACCTTTTTCTATGCCACTAAAATGCTAATAATCTCATCTCACCCTTGCCCTCAATTGTTGCATTATAGTTCATGGGACTCCCTCTATACTGATTTATCCCACTTTACAAAGTATTTAACTTTGTTATTTGCCCTACTTCAAAATCTTTTAACTTTTACCCACTTTTGTCCACCAGCTCCATGTGGGGTGGCTCTCCAAGAGTAATCACTGCTTCTTGTGTACACGTCCATTCACAATATAGCTCCTTACTGCCTAGACAAATCATCTCTCGCTATTCACTCTTCACACACTGCGGTCTCAACCTCTCTGTTCCCTGTCCTCCCTGTGCTACGTTTCTCTTTGCCCCTTACTCACACCCACTGGCATTAAGTCCTTCCCTACTACATCAGGATTCAAGACTGGTCCAAAGAAGTACATTATTTCCCTTGAAGGATCACCAAAGCTGTCTGCTGGTATCATTCTCCACCCACAACACCCATCCTGACCTTTCAAATATTGCACATATTGCAAATCGATAATCCTGTAGAATATGCAAAGGCTCCAAATGTTTATCATTTAATACGTTTATCTGTATGATTTGCTTCTCATCTCAATCCTCACTTGCTGTTCCATTGCCTCCCTAATACACCTGATGTGTCCAAGCCTTTCACTTAGTGTTGCAATGCACCCAATCCTGTAGCTGCTGAGTTAGCCATGCACACAGAGTCCCAGCTCTTCCCCCTAATGAATACAGATGCAAAATAGCAACAGGCTTTGGCCCACCCTAGATAACGTGAGTGACGCTGGGGACATACAAAGTAGGGCACAAAACCATGATGGTGTATCAATAGGAACATTGTATTATCACTGCACTTCATAGTGCCTGTACTTATGCAAGGCTGCCGCATGATGTAGAGGCCACTGCTTTACCTTTTCTTTTTAAAACGGCTAAGGGGAAATATCTGACCAGTCCTTGTTGGAAGGAGGACAAGGGAGTTGTGTTACACTTTCACTTTTCTTTATTTTACTAACTGCTTACGACCGTAACTCCACCCTTTCCTCTTACTCAGGTTCATGCTCTTGAAGGGCACTTACAACGCCAGGCTACAAATGTAACACCTCCCCTACACATATCTCCTTACGTCCATCTCATATCACTTCAATGAGTCTGCTGGGCCTCTTGATGGTCCGTCTCAGCCGGTCATCTCTCTCCCTCTCATCTCCTGGAGGGCATAGTACCTCCAGCCGCTTGGCTCCTTCTTTGCTGCCTGATAGCTCCTGTGTGTCCGGTATCCCTGCATGCTCTTGGTCCAGTTGTCCCTCTCCGCTGGTTACAAGGTGCTTGAAGAAAGACGCATTCCTGGTCACTTCCCCCTGTCCGTTGCCGGCAGTGACCATCATCCCCTTCACAACTGTCACCCACAAGGCTGTGCTTTCAACTGCGGGTCAGTCTTGCTTTGTATAATCTGTTTAACCAGGACCTCATCTCCTTAGGACCTCATCTCCTTCACCAAAAACCTTACTTTTTGTCCTTGTCTTCCAATCGGTCCGTTCTTTGGCTACTTCTTTCCCATGACCTCCTTCTCTTGTATCTCTACTTCCGTGATCTCCACTTGTCCTTCTTGTTTGCCTGTCAGCACCACTGTAACATAGTAGCTGCTGTTATAGTTCTACCACTTGTTTGTGCTGGTCAGGTCCAGGTCCATGGCCATGGCAAGGGATAGGCCTGCTTGTGATGCCTGTGCTAGCTCTTCTATCTGCAGTGCCGGTGGCATGGCCTGAACAGTGATTTAGCAGAGGTATTCCACATCCCCCTTTCTGGGGGTTGTTTACCAGAGCTTGGGTGGCGTGAGATGTAGACAGTGGGGTTGTTGTCACCCCCTGGTCTGTGTACAATGTTATAGTCATCTGCTTGGAGACGGGTGCCCCATCTCTCTATCCTGGGTGGCATCTTTGTCCTCAGGTTGCTGAACAGTGACAGGATGGCCTGGTGGTCAATAACAAGTGTAAAACTCTTCCCAATAACAAAATGGTGTTAGTATTCACATGCCCAGACTCCTGCCAAACTTTCTCTTTCTGCCTGCGAGTGCGCACTCTCCGTCTGAGACAGCCGACGACTGGAATTTGCCACAACAAAGCTTGTGAGTGCCTCGGGCTATTCATGTTGGGCGAGGATTGCCCCCAGTCCCACCGAGCTGGCATCAACCACAATTTCTGTGTGCCAGGCTGGGTTAAAATAGGCCAGGTGGGTCATGCCAGCCAGCTCCACCTTGATGGTGTCAAACGAACTCATTCTTGCGACTAGTGGAATGGCACTTCTTTCGGCAATAGCCTCCAGAGTGGTTCACTGGTCATGGCATATCTCAGGAGGTACCTGGCACAGTATCCTGCCATCACCCACTTGTGTTGGTGCTGGGAGCTCTCTGATGGTGTGTACCTTCTCCCGATCGGGTTTTATCATCTGACCAGAGAATATGTGTCCATAGAACCGCAATTTATCCTTACTGATGTGCTTTTTTCGTAGTTCAATGTAAGCCCTTTCTCTGTGCAGGATGTCACAGTCAGCAAAAAGGGCTTGGTCATGCTCTTCCCGTGATGTCCCATGTATCAGAATGTCATCTGAGTAATTAAACACCAACCTCACAGGGATCAACAGTTGCAATAGGGACTCCTGAATTTCTGCAGCCAATGAGATCCCCGGTTGAGACGTTTGTAACAAAATAGTCCTTCTTGTGTGGTGAATGTCAGGATTATTCTGGACTCAGGGTGTAATTCCAACTGATGATACCCCTGGTTGAGGTCTAGTTTGGAGAACTTGGTGGCACGATACAGTTTTACTATCATATCTTGTATTTTGGGTCCTGGGTGTCTCTCTCTCTCTATCAAGGTGTTGGCCACTCTCATGTCAATGCATAGTCTTATTTTATGTCCTTCCTTGTTTTTTTGGTTTTTTGGTTTCTTTTAGATTTATATTGTGCACACAACTAACCAAATCGAATCCTGGCGCAGGTGGAACATTGGCTAATACAAGGTGAGAAGTCAATAAGATAATTATTACTGCCAGTAAAATTTACCAAGGAGATGAGAAGAGAGAAAAACCTATTTAAATAAATAGGTCTTAAAACCTGCTCTAAAAGTCAGTGAAGAATTTGCCCTTCTTAAATTCAAAGGCAAGCTGTTCCATAATCTAGGTCCAGCGACTGAGAAGCTACAATCTCCTCTTGTAACACAATTCGACCTTGGAACTGTGAGCAGGTATTGATCTTCTGATCTTGAAGCCCGAGTAGGATGGTATCACTTCAATTTATTTGTTAAATAAATTGGTGCCAGTCCACCAGGGCATTTGAACACTAAACATCCAATCTTGAATTTAATGCTGTCTTCTACCGCTAGCCAGTGTAAAGAGTGACAAAGGCCTGAGATTGGGGTGTTTTTAGATACACCAAAAACCAGTCTTAAACCAGCATTTTGCGCCTTTTGTAAGCAATGGATTTGCTTAGCCGGAGCTCTGGCCAAAAGTCCATTACAATAGTCTAATTTTGAATTGACCAGAGCTCCCACTACAGAGGAATGATCAGTGTCAGGTATATATGGTAGTGCCTGGCGGAGAAGATGGATGTTATAAAAAACAGACTGTACTATAGCTGACACCTGGCCACTACAGTTCAGGCCACTCTGCCACACACAGCCAAGATGTGTAACCTTAGTTGTGTATTTAAGGCTGGATGACAAAAACTGGGGTGGCGGGGGACTGCTTTTTTCCTTCAAGCAGATGTTTCGCCTGAATAGGATAACCTTAGTCTTGTTAGGATGAAGTTACAATTGGTTTTCCACCACCCATGACCCTATTTCCTCCAGGCACTTGGCCACCATAGCAGGAGCATCATCCACATCAAGCCTAATGTACAGTTGTGTGTCGTCAGCGTATGAATGGAATCTAAGATGGTTTTTCTCCAGAGTGTCCATTAATGTCCTTTGGGACAACAGCTAAGGGACAGGTCCACGGTTTGGGCCCTGTCGCCTTCTCAATGATATCATTGTCTAACAACTGCTGTAGTTCCCAGGATACTGCCTCTTGCAGGAAAAACCCTACTCTCCGGGGGTGCTGTGGGACAGTTCTGATGTTCTTGTTGGTGTGTAGTTATATTACAGGGTCTTTTAACTTGCCCAGCCCTCAAAATAGCTCAGGAAATGTTTGCTTTATCACCTCTTTCCCTTTTTTTCATCTCCCCAGAAATGTGAGCAATGTTCTGTCTTCTGGCTGAGTTTGCGCTAGATCGAACCACTTCATTGTCCCAATAATGGATTTCAATCAGCCCCAGCTCCTTTGCCATCTGGTAGCTAAGTAGGCACTTCCCACTGACGGGGCTCCTGAGCACGTGGATGGTGGTGTTGGTTGTCTGTCCGTTGTGAGAGGAGAACGTCCTCTGAAACTGCCCAAGTGATGGAAGTGAAGTGTTGGCTCCCCACTGGAAGATTCATACCTTTGACTGGGTCAACTCTTTCATGTCCCCCATTTGGAAATATTCCTGCTCTCCCATTAGCATGATGGTGGCACCTGTGTCTATCTGGAAACAGTGCGTCGCCTCTCCCATTTTAACCATCACCTTCAGTGCTTCGGCTCCTTCCTGCTCACCATGCATAAAATTGACAAACTCGTCCATATATTCTGGGTACGGTTCCAGTGAATATTCATCATAGTCATGGTACATGTCCCAAGGGTATTCATACTGTTCTGGGCAGTATACCGCTTGTAGAAGCTGCTCTTCACTTATGGATTCCCCGTAGTCCGCCCTCTGATCCATGGCTCTTACCATTCTCCTTGGTGCCAGTGGGTAGAATGACAGTGGGATCCACTGTCACTTTGTGTTTGGTCTTGCCGGTAGGTACCAGCCCATGGGCATCACCTTGCATTGCCGTCCGGTCAGGAATGGTCTTCCTTCTCGGCAACCGGTGTGAAAGTGGCCTTCCCTACCACAATTTGAGCATCTTTGGTTGATGGCTGGGCACATACCGGTATTCAAAAAAGCCTGACCACAGCAAAAACACAACCTCTGTGGGGAAGGACCTGTGCTCACTTCCATGGATCCGTCTCTCTGATGCCCTCTTGATGCAATTGGATTTTGGCCGGTGCCCTTTTTCATCTCTCTGGTTGCGGAAAGTGCAGCTGCCATCTTCTCCTTCTCGCCTTTCTTCTTAGGCGGTTGTTTGAATCTTTATGCTTTCGTGGACTATCGCAACCTCTATTACCTCATCAATTGACAGAGGCTTCTTTAGGAGTTTTTTCCGGAGTGCAGACGATACACAGCCTTCTATGACGTGAAGGCTGACAGTGTCATGATGCCTACCCCCGGGCATCCGGATCAAGCCCATCAGCCCCGGGAGCAGGCATCCAGATATTTAATAAAACCACAGCAGCCCCGGCTGGGGGCTGTCTGGGTTCAGTCCTGGCACCTTAGGCGCCAGGCTCATAATAGAAATCAGTCCTGGCGCCATAGGCGCCAGGCTCATAGACTTTACTTACCTCGTGCAGACCATGCTGCAAATGAATCCAAGCCAACGTGAGGCCTGGATGGGACTATTTTATTACAGGGACTATTTTTTACTCGGGTGTGGTTCTAGGGACTTCTTACCTGGAACTACTTTGGAGGCTATTTAAACCACGCCCGAACAGCAGCACATGCTTCGCGTTATTCTGCATCCAGCAGCGTAACGCTCACCGTGCCTTCAGTCAGCATCCAGTCTTCAGCCATGCCCGTCTCGAATCCAGAGCTCCTAGCAATAGAAGAAAGAAGAAGAAAAGGTTAGGAAACAGATATTATTTCAATCCTTACCTGAATTCCGGATCCATCACGTCTTCGAACTTGAAAAGGACATTATTCTACACGCGTCGCATCGCCAGCTGCAGGGCCGCGCCACACTCACCAGTCCTCACAGCATTTTTCGATCCGGCGCAGCCTCCATCATTTTCTCCGCCGAATTCCACCATCTAGGGGACGAAAGAAACATAAGGTGAGCCGAGAGAGCCAACAAATACAACCTCTCCACCATAGACTTACCTGATTAACAACCGGAGGCATTATTCCATAACAAACCGCAACTTCTTACGCCACACTGTAAGGAGAGTGAAACCAGCAATTTAAACACACGCAATTTTGCCGGACAGTGTTGGGTAATACAGACTCTTACCTGAACGCCATCAGCTGCCACAAGACAATCTTCCCTTGGACTCAGCTGCAACACAAGAAAGGAAGGTACAAGAGTGAACATCGGACATATTGAACTCTTTGAACTTCATACTTACGTGTTCTTGCCTGGAACCTCGGAGTCAATATTCATCCGGAACTCTTCCAACGCCTTCAAAGCAGTGAAGTAACTGGTATCTACGCGCCCCTGCATTCCACGCAGGATGGAGAGCTCATCATTTACAAACATAAGGTGAGCTTACTGAAAGTGAATATCAGTGGTGATTAGTGGGGAGAACAGCGGGGTGCCGTTACAAAAATCCACGGATGGCTAAATCCCTTTCTCCGCTTGCAGGAAAATACTTCTACGGGTCAAGCAGACGAGATTAGGGGGTCCAGTCCAGTCTGTCATCTCTGCACTACGCTTCACGTTGGAGGAGGTCGCAGCTGTCCGGGTCCGATCGACGCCACTGTGGGAACCAGTTGAGCGTAACAGAACGTAAAGCCTATCTACAAATTCCCACCTGGGCGTTATGGAAACCTCTGAAACAGACCAACTAGCCCAATTCTTAGGGGAATTTAGGGCGGAAGTGCACGCTGTGCGCCAAGAGACTAATGCCCTCAGGAGAGAACTGATTGTGTCAAAGGAACACACAGATGATCTTGCTAGACAACTGCTACAAAATCAAGCTGGGCAAACACTGCTACCTGGACTCAGGGGAAACCCAGCTCCTGTTTCATCGAGCAATCCTGTGCAAGTAATCCTACCAGGGGCTATTCCTTTAGCTCCACCCGAACGCTTTGCTGGGGACCCAAAAAGGTTTGCAGTGTTTTTGAATCAATGCCGCTTGCACTTTTTATGCAGACCTGGAGCTTTTCCAAATGAACAAGCCAAAGTAGCCTTTGTACTATCATATCTTAGTGGCAGCGCAGCTGACTGGTCAATTCCACTAGTCAACCAGGATGACCCTTTTCTTCGGGATTTTCAGGGTTTTCAAAGAAGCATGGAAAGACTATTCGCCAGACATTCATAGGGACAGGCCCTGGATAACAAACTTTTATCCCTTCGACAGAGTAATCAGGATCTGCTAACCTATATCGCAACCTTCAATAGGCTGGTGGTGGAAACCGGATGGCCTGAGGAGAAACGAATTACATTATTTCATTGTGGGCTTCGGGGAGAACTCAAAGATGTTTTGGCTCAAGTTGTGAACCCACCTCAGGATTGCGCAGAATATATAGACTTAGTGGTCCAGTTAGACCACCGACTTCAGAATAGGAAGGCTGATCGAGCTAAGTTCGAGTGTCGGGTGTGGGTTAAACCAAATGTTACCCCCAAAGGAACAGATGCATCAGAACCTATGCAGATCAGGGGGTTTAAAGGACCCTTAACTCAAAAGGAAAGAGAAAAGAGACGGCAGATGAAATTGTATCTGTACTGTGGAACCGCAGGACATTTTTTACGGGATTGCCCTATAAAACCACCCAAGAAAGTAGTAGGGGTTGCTGAAGAGAGTCACCTTCCCAGATTGAGCACACACCTGTTACCCGGAAAAAACCTTGAACAAAAGCCTGGCCACCGTTACTAATCCAGTTGCGCAGTTACCTCAGGAATATCAAGAATTTCAGGATGTTTTTCAAAAAGAACAGGCAAATACCTTACCACCTCACAGATCATACGATTGTCAAATTGACCTAGTACCCGGTGCACAACCTCCATGCAGTAGAATCTACACCCTTACGGAACCCGAAAATCTTCACCTACGACAATATCTGGACCAATACCTTGCTAATGGCTTCATTCGTCCATCCAAATCTCCTGCATCCTCAGCTCTATTCTTCGTGCCTAAAAAGGAAGGTGACCTTAGAACGTGCCTAGACTACCGCGCATTAAATCAGATTACGGTAAAAAAACGATACCCATTGCCTCTGATCCCTGAATTACTAGACCAAGTAAAGGATGCTTGTATCTACACTAAGTAAGACCTCCGAGGGGCATATCCTCTGGTACGTGTAAAGAAAGGCGATGAATGGAAGACTGCCTTTCGCACCAAGTACGGGTTATTCGAATACCAAGTGATGCCCTTCGGGTTGTGCAATGCACCAGCAGCCTTCCAGTATTTTATGAACAATATCCTTCGTGAACTCATTGACGTCTGTGTTGTCGTATACATAGACGATATTCTAGTGTACTCCTCCTCAGAATCAGACCATGTGAAGCACGTTCGTGCAATCCTAGAGAAACTACGCCAGCACAAGTTATACGCAAAATTGGAGAAATTGTTTTTCATTCTACAGAAGTTGAATTCCTGGCATTTATCCTGACTCCAAAAGGAGTTCGAATGGACTCTCGAAAGCTCGACGCAATCCTCAAGTGGCCATCACCCAGTTCTGTTAAAGGGGTACAAAGCATGCTTGGATTTGCTAATTTCTATCGCAGATTTATTCCTGAATTCTCACATATTGTACACCCCATCATAGCACTTTTGCGAAAAAACAAAAGTTTTTTGTGGACTGAAGAGGCTGAAAGAGCCTTCCAAGAGCTAAAATCGAAATTCACGTCTGCACCTGTCTTAAAGCATCCACGCCCTGAGCTTCCATACATAGTTGAAACCGATGCATTCAGTTTAGCCATGGGAGCTGTCCTGTCCCAGAAGGATCCCGAAACCGGTCAACTTCATCCAGTAGCATTCTGGTCCAGAAAGTTCTCAGCACCCGAATTAAATTATGCGGTTACTGATAAGGAGTTATTAGCCATCAAGTCCGCCTTCAAGGCTTGGCGGCATTATCTTCTCGGTGCCAGGCATACCATCACTGTAATCACCGATCACAGGAATCTGCAGTATTTGAAAACAGCCAATGCCCAATCATCGCGTCAACTTCAGTGGGAATTATTCTTTGGCGAATTCGATTTCGTGATCACTTATCGACCAGGTTGTAAAAACGGCAAGGCAGATGCCCTATCCCGAATAGGGATGGGAGAAGTATATTCAAACCCGGAACCGGTGCCTATAATTTTAGAACAAAGAATTCTTGGCATAACTACTCTACAGACTCTAGAAGACATTCATTTAAAAATCCAACAACTTTTCGATCCAGCAGCCCTGCAGGACTGGATAAAGAAAGGCCAAGATTATTCGGTCATCAATGACCTGCCTTAGTATCAAGGACGTCTATTTCTACCACACAAGGAACTACAAGAACTAGTCATCTCCAATTATCATGACGCCTTTATGGAAGGACACCCAGGTATCGCATAGGGGGTGCAGTCCAGTCTGTCATCTCTGCACTACGCTTCACGTTGGAGGAGGTTGCAGCTGTCCGGGTCCGATCGACGCCCCTGTGGGAGCCAGGTGAGCGTAACAGACAGTCTCATCATTAGAGAAGTCTGAGTAGTGGCAGTGGACCAGTTTCTATCAAAGTCGCGTGATGAACTCCTCCACTCTCTCATGTTGAGACTGTTGACATTGATTGAAGACATCTATCTCGTAATCCCTGTTGGGTTGTATCACCAGATTTTTATTCAGAGCCATCACAAGGTCATCATAGGTGGTTCTGTCCTCAGCCTAGATCGTCTTGATGATGTCTTTAACTTCTTTGCCAGACAGATTCCTGAAAATGTCCTTCAATACCGGCGATTTATCCTCTCCAGCAGCCATGAAGTATTTGTCAATGTCTTCAACCCACTCTGTCCATCGCGGTCCCTTGTCTTGTTGGGGCTGTATGTTGAACAGGCAGAGTTTACTTGGAAAGGCCACATTTGTGCTGTTTTGCTGTAGTGCCCCCTGAGCGTCAGCCTGGTCCAGCATGTTGGCTTTCTCTGGATTATGTAACTCTCTTGGCAAGACCTTCCCTTGCATCCCAAATGTCACTGTATGTAACTTCCCTTGTCAGCGGGCACAAGTGATTTCCCTCTTTCACTTGCAAACCTGCACTCTGCTGCCCCACGCTACAGACCAGAGTGCTGTTGGTGCTGGTGGACTGGCATTCACTGTGTGTGCAACCTGGGCTTCGGTGGATGACTGAACCTGACCTGCTGGCGCACATTGGGCAGACAGCGTAGTGCACTATGTGTAATCTTGGGTAGACGGTGCACTGAATGGCAGCACTCTTTCCTCATCCAGGCAATTCCTGCAGCTTGTGCAGCAGGTGTCTCATGGAACGTTCAAATCACGCTGGGATATATTTCCATTGCACTGTAGAATGTAGTTCAATACACGTATCACTTCATTCAGCTGCTGTTGTTGGGAAGGGGTCATGCACGCCTCCCACTGTGCACCCACATGGACGCAGTCACCATGAGCCGGTTGCCGGGCTCAGTGATTGTAGAAGGAGCTAGCAGCTTGTGGTGCGTTGTGACATTCCAGGCTGGATCTCAGTGGGGATCATGGCCAAGCCGGGAATATATATATGCAGAGCTGCGGATGCAGCAACGTCCCTGTATGCGTCACGGGATACAGGAGAGCTGGGTCAGCCAGCAGGACGCGTTGATGGATGCTCTGGATGTGCACTACCTTGTAGCTCCAGAAGACAATGCAGCAGGCGCAGTGGGACATGGACGGCAGTGCGCTTTGCCTCATCGCCAGTTGTCAACTCCCAAGGGAGTTGGATGGAGGACACGGGAGACGTGTTATACTTTCACTTTTCTTTATTTTGCTAACTGCTTCCGTGTGAAACTCCTCCCTTCCTCTTTCTCATGTTTGTGCTCTTAAAGGGCACTTACAACACCAGGCTACACATGTAACAGTCCTTTGAGGCAACTTTTTAAATAACAGTGTAGGATAAATGGTATTGTGCCTACCTGTCTCCTGCCTCACTATGGAAAGCTGTGCTCTAGGCATGCTCCTGTCTGTCGCTGCTGCATTGGGGTGCCGCAGGTTATAGGGTTACTGATCACTGTTATTTCACTTGTAAGGGCAGGTATACAATCTGCTGTTGTCAAACTGTTAGAGTGCATGCATTCAGGGTCGGATTGGCCCCTCAGCCTTTTGGCCGGTGGCCGGGCCAAAATCGTCCCTGTGGACTGGGGGACCGTTTCTGGCCACTCCTGGCCAGGTTTTGAAAAAAAATAACAAATTGAAATTTAAAAAAGAAAAAACACCTGCAACGTGCAATATGGATCTATACACACAGATATTAATGATAGACATATGGTGATCCATTCTTGTATGAAATGTATATCACATTAGTGAAATCATAACCATATTTTTCATTGTGTACTAAGGAACAACTATTTGATGCCACTTCCTGTTTTGTCAAGGTGTGAAAGGTCGTGTTTCATCGCTTCACGGGATGTCACTTTGGGGGTGGGGTCGAATGACATCACTTCCGGTGATGTCATCAGAGGTCAAGGGTCGTGAGGCGCGGGGTGGGACACTTTTTTGAGGCAAGGGGTGGGCCACTTTTTTTTGGGTGTCCGGCCCTATTTCTTTTCCCAGTCAGACCCTGCATGCATATTGACAGCCGGGGACTAACCCCTGGTGCAGAGCAGCACCGTGACAATTGAGGCCTTGGGACGGCCCTTGCTAAGCCATTGTAACTCATCTGCGCTTAACCAGAATTGAGCAGAAGAGTCAGGGCTCAAGAGTTTAAAAAAATGGGCGTACTCTGACATATGCAATGGGAAGTGCTGTCACACAAAGTGAACATATCCTAAACTGAAATATACAAAGGTCACTCAATGTGTGTTTCCCAATAGAAAAATGTGCATAGAACAATTAAGCATTTGCCAAGAGAACAGATGTTACTATAACAATGCTGGATAAGTATACAAGGTGTACACCTTTTATGTCTAAGATTCTGGGCCTGATTCATTGAACTTTTGGTGCGGTGCAAAGTGACTTTGCACTGCAAAAATATACTTTGCACTGCCAACAAACACCCTGCTTCACTGAGCAGTGCAAAGTGTATTTTTGCATTTCAAAGTCAGTTTGCACTGCAAACAACTCTTTTCGCCATGCTAAATGGGCTTAAATCATGGTGCAAAGAGCACTTTTGCAGTACAAAGTGACTTTGCACTGTAAAAATACACTGCACCGATCTCTGTGAATCAGGGTATTTGTTGGCACACCACACTAAAAGTTGCATGAATCAGTCCCTCTGTTACAAAACCTGTCCTGTATAGCAGAATGTCAAGGTGAGACATGTTACACCTTCATGATAAGAGATTAGAGCAAGATCTGGATTTGCTTCCTGGCCACAGCACTATCTACTTCAAGTGGACGCAGAAAGATATAATTTTTAAATTCCTCAACTCTACATAGGAAACAGCGTCCGCCCCGCATGTTCACTCTCCTTGTGCCTTGCCAAGAGTCAGTTCTTCAGCTTTGGAAATGTTAGATTTCTCCTTGTTTGGACTAAGCATGCTGACATAAACATGATTCTTGGTGTCTAACAGCAGTGGTTAGAAGAGATAACACTAAGGGGCGGGGGTGGAGGGAGAGGGGACATGAGAAAAGACAGAGCGCTGACATAAACATGGGAAAAGAAATAGAGGAAAGAAGTCTGTTTTCTGTAAAGTCTGGTTAGATAACATCAGAAGAACACACATGGGAACGCGCAACATCAGTAAAGGCATTCAATTCATCACAACGTGAACCCAACGCAGTGACGTTAGTATGGTGATTTAAAAAACGATTTACTGTAAAACAGTGCATAGTTAGTAAATTGATCAGTTAAAAAGCAGAATTAATTTTGGTGTGGGACCATGTGTGCTTTCAGCCTTCGGTACCATGGCTTTAAAATTCCTGAACAATCGTTTAAAACAGCCACTGAGCCTTGTCCATAACTGCAGAAGTATGTTTCAGAGCCATGAAAAGGCCAACTGTTAAATGTTCACACAATGTATTGTAAACTTCCAACCCCCAGGTTATCTTTCATTGCAATATTATCACATGAAAGTCTAGACTAGGGGTCTGCAGCCTACGGCTCTTCAGATGGTTTGAACAACAACTCCCATCAGTCCTAGTCAGCATGTGAAGGATCATGGGATATATAGTCCGAAACATCTGGAGAGCCGCAGGTTGAAGACCCCTGGACTAGTAGTTGACATTTGCACAATGAGATTGTTACTGACCTCCTCTCGGCCATTCAGAATGTTCAGAATGCAGTCAATAACTACTGATATTGTCGGCATTCTGAACATTCTGTCTTCAAAAGCAGACAGGGAAATTACAATGCAATGTCCAGGAAATATTTCTTTCAAAAAGAAATATCTGAGACAACCTTTTTTTCCACTGCAACATCCCATGTAACACAGGAAAGAGTAAGCTAAAACATGGGAAATACTTTCACTTTCTTATAGAGTAACCATTTGATTATACCTGATCCCTAATGCATGTTTATGTTAGAACCACTTTAGTTTAACCAAATTTGAAATTAAAATGCTTAACTCATGAAGACACCCTTGCACTTTCAATACTACAATATAAAAACAAATGTACTTCAATAATGAATTTTCCCTTTTCTCTTTCCTCGCTATTAAAGTAATGTTTCTTTTTACTTCTCCCCCTATACTCTAAAACACCTATTGCTACTACTGCTATGTGTTAATAGCCTAATAGACCTCAGAAGGGTTCATTATCACTTGAGAGCATGGCCGGTGCAAGCACTAGGCAAACTAAGCAGCTGCCTAGGTGATGGTCAGCAGTGGGGGGGGTGCCAAACAGCAACTTTTTTGCCTGTATCAATTAAACAATAACGTGATAAAGCCATCTGAAATAATGTGGCTGCATAAGGCACTCATACAACCACAGTGCTCAACGGTCTAAGGTAATAATAACATGGTGGTGGAAGTAGGCCTCTTTCCCACTGACGCCTAACATCTGGCTGCGGACCACATTCTCTAGCACAAAGGTGAAAACATTGAGGCCTAGCAGGAAGACGTCTTGATAAAAACATCCGAACCTGATCACTCACCCCACGCAGATCAAAGTCAGAGCCCTGCTGGAGCTTCTGGAGACAGAGCAAGCCTCACGGATGGAAGTAGGAGGGAGATTGGAGGGGAGTGGAGGTCTCATGCAAGTTCAGCAACACGGACCTGAATAGACTTTTAACACATAATCTTAGACTAGGACAAAGTGTGATGTGCTTTCAGCACATTTTCTCTTAAACTTAAACATTTTCATCAGGAGGAACAATCTGGTAGAGATATGTCTTTAAGCATTGCTAGACTGCCCACCTCTGAGTATTAACCCCATGATGGATTTGATGTAAAATTTGCTCTCAAGCTGAAGGCTATTTAGTAATGCAATTTTAGAAAGGCTGCATCAATGCATGGGCCTCATTACGACCCAGGCGGTAAGTTACCGCCTGGGTCGTACCCTTACCACCATGGTGTAAACTATGTTTACACCATGGTGGATGGCGGATTTACCGCCCCATTCCAAGGTGAGTGGGACGGTAAATCCCCATTTCCCATTTTACCCTTCCCCATTCCCATTTTTGCCCCATAGGGCACAATGGGAGTGGGGAAGGTGCTAACTACGCCACCGTAAATTACGGTGGCGTAATTAGCACCATGGTCCCTTAGCGCCATGGATTTTAACGCCCGCAAAAAGCAGGCGTTAATATCACCATGGCGCTAACGGACCTTGTAATCAGGCGTTAAGGGTTGGCGCCGTTTACAGCGCCGTTAACCCCTTAACGCCTAATTCGTAATGAGGCCCATTGACTATTTTGAGGACAAACGCTACGTGCCATACTTGGTATGTGAGTGATTTCGTAGATGCAAACGTTATCTAGCATTTCTTGGAAAGTTAGCAACCAAAACCTGTCCAATTCAATTGCAATCATCTTTTTAAACTTGCCAAACAATGCTGAACCCCAATGGTGTGGGCTTTCCCACGCATACCAGTGTATGTTTCGATAGTACAGGTTATAAAACCAAGATAAGCATGCTGTCTGTGAATATGTGTGTGTTGAGCGTAAATGCACATTGCTTAACCTGTCAAAGGTTTATGTGTGTCATTTAATGTTCCATTAAACTTACTGTGACAGGTAATAAACTAATTGAACATTTTGTAAGGTCATTGCAGAATATGAGCAATGTGGTGATACACAAAAGGAATGCCCTCTGAATTAGGTTCACTGAAAAGCAGGGCAGGAGTAAAATGCCACTGGTAGTCGCAATGGATATAGGAGACGATGATAGCGCTATACCTGTAGTGCGCGTTTACACGAAAAGGCTATGTGTGAGTGTGTGTGTGTGTGTGTGTGTGTGTGCGTTTACTGCTCCATTTTATTCACCTCTCCCACTTCCACACAACTAAGATCGACAGTGAGATATTGCTGAAATAGAGTGCAGAAAGCAGGCATGTTTACAAAGCATGCTCTCTGCACCGCCCTCTCTTTCCAGTCAGCTTCCAGTAAAAGCTGCTTTTTGCAAAAGAGGGGCGTCTGAATGCGGAGAACTCAGCATGCATGGGAAATGCTGTCTGCAACTGTTCTTTGCTAATGAAACTTCCGCTGATTGTCCTTGCTGAACATGTACCCATCTTTAAGCTTGTTTGCAAAAAGCATGACCATGCTGCAATGGTAACCATGTGTACCGAAAGCTTGCCCTTGCTGTATTTGTACAGTTGTTTGTAAGGGAAGCTTGCACTGGCATCAGAATGCTTTACCAGTATGCATTTGCAGGGAACTTATGCAGGACCTGTCCGTGTTGTACCTCTTTGTTACACTGTCCATGTCCACGCTGCACCTCTCTGTGAGTGAAGCTTTCAGTGACCCTGCACATGATGTAGCTGCCTCAGAGCGATGTTTGCATGTACATTTACCCATTTGCGAGGAAATGTTGACCCGTCCCAGCCCGTGATGTCAATGTACCCATTTGTTAGGGATACCTATGTTAGCCTTGTCCATGCTCTACATTTACCCTCTTGTGAAGAAAGCACTCACTGGCCCTTTCCATTCTTGACCTGTTTGTGAGGGAGGTTGCACTGGTCCTGTACCTGTCCGAGGAAGGGTTGTACTGACCCTGCCTATGCTATGCATGTTCTATTTGTGATGGAAACCTGTGCATGTCCCGCCCATGCAGTAAATGTATTTGCTGTATTTGAGAGGAAAGCACCTAAATAGCACCTACATTTTGGAACATTGCAGTGCTACTGCCTAAGTAGGGACTGTAAAGGGTGGCTTGGATGGAAGCTGGCACTGCTGCTAACCATACCGTTCCTGTTCAGTCTGTGACAGTTCCATGCACGGGAAAAGGTGAGTGCGTGTGTTTCCCTGATTTTGGTGTTTTCTAGCCTGCATTTGCTGCCCTAGGCCCGGCAGCACTCCCCAGCTGCTCCCTCCCCAAACCCCCTCGCTTCTTCCGTGTTTCTCAAGTCCTGCCTCCCGCCAGCTCTGATTGGCCGCCTGCTCCACAACACAGGCTCTGATTGGCCGCTGCAGCATCAGAGCCGGGCCTACTGACCCGCGATTTTCGCTCTCTCCGCATTTCCAACGCGGGAAGACGTGAGTTTGTGTTTCCCCACTGGTGCAGTGAGGCCCTGATTTTGGTGTTTTCTAGCCTGCATTTACTGCCCTTGGCCCGGCATCACTCCCCACCTGCTCCCTCCCCAAATCCCCTCACTTCTTCTGTGTTTCTCCATCTCCCGCCCCCTGCCAGCTCTGATTGGCCGCCTGCTCCACAACACAGTCTCTGATTGGCACCTGCAGCAGCACAGCCGGGCCTACTGACCCTCCCTCTTAAACCCCACCTACCACCCTTGATTGGCTCGCCACACAGCCATAACTGACACTCCTAGGGCAGCCCTCTGCCCGTGCAGCCCCTGTGGCTAAGGGCCCCAAGGCAAAGAGCGGCTCCAACAGAGGCGGCTCCAGGAAGTGTCAGCAAGTGTCCGCAGGGTAAGCCAGTGGCCAGCAGTCAACCATCAACTACAAGGACCAGTAAGGTAGGAGTGGCCTGGGCTAAGAGTAGATCAACCACTCTACCCTATAATCCTAGACACTTAACAAACCAATATAAAAACAGTTTTATTGATATGTGATATTCAGATTGCATTGATGGGCCTCTCTCCCAGTATACAGGTCTCCCAAATTTAGCAGGGGTTCTGTTCCCAAACTGTATTGTATGATATTCAGATTGCATTGATAGGCCTCTCTCCCACTATACAGGTCTCCCAAATTTAGCAGGGGTTCTGTTCCCAAATTGTATTGTATGATATTCAGATTGCACTGATAAGGCCTCTCTCCCACTATATAGGTCTCCCGATTCTGGCAGGGGTTCTGTTCCCAAGTTGTATTGTGTGCTATTCAGATTGCATTGATTGGCCTCTCTCCCAATATACAGGTCGCTCAAGCCTGGCTGGGGTTCTGTCCCCAACGGCACTGTATGATATTAGTCTGCATTGATAGGCCTACAAACTGCATTGTATGATGTTTAGATTCCATTGATGGGCCTCTCTCCCACTATACAGGCCTCTCGAATTTAGCAGGGGTTCTGTCTCCAATTGCACTGTGTGTTTTTAGACTGCATTGATAGGCCTCCAAACTGCATTGTATGATATTTTCATTGTCTGTCTCCATTAGCACTGCTCGAAATTAGATTGCATTGATAGGCGCATCCCCCACCATAAAGATCTCTCAAACATTTTGCTGACCGACTCTCCCTAAAGTGAGACAAACCCACCAGTGAACTACTGCGGAGTGACACTCCAATTAGTGGCCCACACCTCATAAGGCATTATTCCTAGCAGCACCCCCCCAACCCGCTCTTCAATTAGTAGATACCCTTCTCAAACCCACATATCTAGCTCACCACAGTGAACCGCGTCCTGGGAGACGGTCACTAAAGAGAGCCACCGACTAATCTTATAACCCATATCCACCTCCCCCACCCTCTCAAGACAGTGACTGAACGAGTCAGTAACATCAACCGGAATACCACCTACAGACAAAGCCCAAACTAGTAGTGGACAGCCCCCCACACCCACTACTACACCACAAGACAAGCAGACCAAAATAGAACCAACTGGGCATTACCTAACAAACAAAGACTAAACAACTTCCAACATCACAATGCCGTGCAAAAGAAGAAAGAACAAACACTCCGGAGCAACAACAAAGAAAGAAAACTACAGAACATACCCCCACAGACAGGAACAAAAATTGAGACAACACTGAGAGAAGAGACAAATCCCTCTACTTAACTCCATACCTCGCTGACAACTGCGCACCACAGCAAACCAACCGGACGCTAGAAGCAGCAACATCAAATAACCTAACACAAGCACGGAGAAGAAGGACGAACAATACAAAATACAACAAACACACGACCGATGCGATAACACCATACATCACCAAAACAAGAGGAACTTCAAATCAACAAACACAA
The DNA here is from genome assembly GCF_040938575.1 of Ambystoma mexicanum. Classification (NCBI taxonomy): domain Eukaryota; kingdom Metazoa; phylum Chordata; class Amphibia; order Caudata; family Ambystomatidae; genus Ambystoma; species Ambystoma mexicanum. The sequence continues at coordinate 491,432,370 of NC_090930.1, read as the reverse complement.
CCCCCGGAAAACGACCCCGATGAACACAAAAACCGAAGACAGAACCTAGTGGAACTCTTCGAAGACGCAGACACCCCAAAACTGACTGCGCAACAAGAGCTCGACCAGCAAGAAAACCTCAACACCGATCAGAAGACGACCTCTACTAGAAAGTTCAAACCAAACAACAACAGTTCCAAACTTCACTGCAATTTAATAAACGCAAGATCCATGTCAAAACACTCAGCAGAGATCTTCAACCTACTCAATGACAACGGCATTGACATCCTGTTCATCACAGAAACATGGCTGGACGACAACTACAAAGTCACACTCCAAAGCTGCCTTCCAACCTACTTCAAATGCCTTCAAATCAACAGGAAAAACAAAAAAGGAGGAGGCATCGCAATAGCATTCAAAGAACACCTGAAATTAAAAATGGATGAACCATTCAACATCCTCAACTGCGAAACCATGGTAATACACCTAACAATGAGCCCAAAAACCAACATTACATTCATCCTGGTGTACAGACCACCGACATATGATGCAACCTTCGTCGACAATTTCATAGGAGCCATCACCAACATAGCCATCAACCACGAACACCTAATCATCATGGTGGACTTCAACATCTGGTTTGAAGACAGTCACGTCAACTCCCATAACTCACTGACTGAACAACTAGCTACCATGAAACTACGACAACTAGTCAAAGGGGCAACACACTCGGCAGGATACACCCTTGACGCAATTTTCGCCAATGAAAAACTCATCACCACGGCACCACCGATACAAATACTGTGGAGCGACCACCTCATCATCCCATTCACGATCACCATACCCACCCAATATGCATTCAACCTCCTAAACTCACAGCCACCACAAAAAGAAACTGTAAACACGTCAAAGAAAGTAACCTATTTGAACAACTGGAATTAACCAAGCCCTCAACTGCAGAACTGGAGTTAGCTGACATAGATGGGAAAGCGGAACTACTACACTAATGGATTGCAGAAACAATAGATAAGATTGCCCCTGAAAAACCATTCACCCCATCAAAAAAAAGAGTAACGGCAAAATGGTTCACCCCACTATTAAGCACCATGAAAAAGGAAAACAAAAAGATGGTACTGGAATGGAGGAAAGAATACAACCCAGACAAAAAAACACTGGTACAAAAACAAGTCCTTGCATACAAGAAGGAAATTCAAAAGGCGAAGAGAAGGCATTATGATGACAGAATCACCAATGCCACCAACACACAAAAATAAATGTTTAACATCATTAAAGAGATGAGAAACCCACCAGGCTGCGATAATACCCCAACCCCCTCAGAGAAACTTTGCAACGACCTGGCAGACCACTTCAAGAAAAAAATCAATGACATCCGACAAACCATACTAGAACAACCAACCGACCACGAGATACAACCAAAAGAACCTAACACAGAACCGCAGCACAAACTCAAAAACTTCCCGGAAATTTCAGCAGAGACATTCGCAATTCTGGTAAAACGCGGCAAGAATGCTGGATCACCCATGGATCCCTGTCCCCGGACATCTACAAATCAATCCTTACACAAGGATCGCCAGCAGAATACTACAGAAACCGTCTAAATTTATCACTAGCAACAGGAACCGTACCGAGGATCTTCAAATCGGCATACATCAAGCTACTTCTAAAAAACACAAGTGGCGATGTAGAAGACCTCTCCAACTACAGGCCGATCTCAAACATACCCTACCCGGCAAAACTCCTGGAAACCTACGTATATAAACTTACCCAAGAATACATAGAAAAATACCACCTGCTAGACCAAGCTCAAGTCGGTTTCAGACCGGCAAGAGGAACGGAAAGAGCACTACTATCCATCTGGGATGACCTAAAAACCAACGCAGACTCAAACACAATCACAGCCCTTATTCTGCTCAACCTCTCAGCAGCCTTTGACACAGTTAGCTATGACACCCTGACCAAAAGACTAGAAGACATAGGCATAACAGACACAGCACTACTCTGGACTAAATCATTCTTAGCAGACAGAACAGAAACCGTATGGATTAAATCCTTCAAATCCACTCCACGAGTTAACTACTGTGGAGTGCCACAAGGATCTTCACTGTCACCGCTATATTTCAACATCTACCAGACTCCGGTCATCAAAATCTTCAAAAAATACAACATTACTTGCTACAACTACGCAGATGACACTCAAATCATCTACCAAATCAAACATTCCGAAGCGGATCATTCAGCTCTAATCGACTGAAAGAAATCTTCAACTGGATGAATGCCAACAACCTTAAAATCAACCCAGGAAAGACCATATCCAAAGACCAAGAGAACAAAACCGCCATCCCGTGGCCAACGGAATTGGGAACCGCACCAACACCATCTAAGGTAGTAAAAAATCTGGGAGTCCTGATGGACAATACCCTAACCTTAGTACCACAAATAAATGCAACAGTGAAGAAATGCTTTTTGCTCCTCCACACGGCAAGAAAAATCCTACCTTTCCTCTCCTTCATGCACAAAACACTCACTATCGTTGCCCTCATCATGTCAAGAATTGACCATGCAAACAACCTCTGCCACGGAACACCAGAATTCCTCCTGAAGAAACTACAACGGATCCAAAATGCTGAAACCAGACTACTCTTCAAACTATCCAGAAGAGACCACATAACTCCTGCCCTAAAAACACTACACTGGCTCCCAGTAAAACATTGCATCACCTTCGAAACCATGTGCATAACGCACAGGGCAATCAGTGGACAAGGAGCAGAATTCCTACAAAAGAAAATAACAATCTACAAACCAAAGAGGCCCCTCTGATCCAGCAACGAAATCCGCCTGGAACTAAAACCATACCTTAAGAAAAAACGTGGAGGCACCTCCTTCTACCACTTAGCCGCAAAAACCTGGAACAACATCCCAAAAGAGATCAGAAACACCAAAGATCACCAGAAATTCAGGAAATTACTAAAGACCTGGCTCTTCAAGACCAGACTCAACCTGAAAAACGAAACAGGAAAAAAGGATAACGGAAAGGGAAAGGACACTAACATCCCTAGAAACGACAGGGAAGCTCCCTCAATGCCGAGCAGGTGACACAAGATAGACTAAAACACAGGTGAAACCCATTGAGAGAAAGTCAACTTCCCAGCCAATCCCCTCCTCACTCCACCTCAATTGCTACCATGTACCAAAATATCAATTGGATTGCAGAGACACTGGCAATCACCACACTAGCTGAGTGGTGGACATTGGAAGGTGCACTGGCCACAAGAGCAGGTAAGGAGGACAGGAGGGGTTGTGATCGAGGCTGGTTTAGGTGGGGGGCAGGTGTGAAAGGGACCTTAGTGCAAGATGGGCCCAGATCAGGACAGAGGAGCATCAGGAGAGACTTTGCGAGCCCAGGGCCTCAATTAAGGATAGAGATGCCAACTAACGAATTCTACTAACAATTTCCACCTCTGCACACATCTCTCAAACTCAAAACAAAACACAACCACAAACCTACAGCACAACAAACCGCAAAAACTTCACTACACTGCAACAAAAAACAAAAACACACATAGACCTTCACAACAGTACACGACGACTACCGGCTTCAAACACCACAGGCCCAGCCAACGGACCCACCGGGCTGTGGCTGTCAACAGCACATCACTGCTCTCTTGCACTTTTCCTGCTTCCTCCCACTAACTGACCCTCCCTTCCTCTTTCAGAGCCGCCAGTGAGCCAGGGGACCACTCTGGTGGTGATAGTGCACGGTACAAATGTCCTTTAACATTAACATGCAGTTTTGTTGTCTATGATATATCTGTACAGTGAGTGAAGCTTTAAATGCTGCTTCCTGTGTTGTGCCTGATCTTTGTGTAAGGGCCACTTGCTCTGATGCTACCCATATTGTACATTTCCTGTATGTCAGAGACGTTTGAACTTCCGATGCATGGTCTGTGCTTCTGTGTGTGAATAACTTATATATTGTTTTTGCCAGTGCTGCACCTGTTTAGTGAGTTTAGGAACCATTGGAATGAAAGTCGAATGGATGTGGTAGAAAGGCAAAGAAACTGCGAGCACAGCCGCAGTAGCTGCACATCCAATCTCGAGGTGCTGGCAGAGAGCAAGCAGATTAGGTGTAGGAAGTGGATGCCTGATTCCTACTTCTTTTAAAGACGTCCACCGTAGGATATGAAAGTGACCCACATTCACCCAGTTAAATGGCTCACAGGGGTATTTGTCTGTGGGTTAGGTTTTGTGGGCATAGGGGAGTAGTGTGGGGATACATAATGGTCATTATTTTTAATGAGTACCAAGCGAGGGACAATGAGATTGTAACATGCATTCTCATTGGCCCTCGCCGGGTAGTTAGCAGCCTGACAGAACCTTACCTGCACTTTTTAATCATCGCCAGGGAAAGGGAGAATGGACTATGTGTAGTCCCTTATCCTCATTTCATGGCGACCATCTATTTTATTTACTTGTTTCTTCTTTTTTGAATGGCCACCATGAAATGGGAAAAGGGACTACATAGTCCCTTCTCCCTGTTCCATGGCGGCCATCTTTTTTTTTTTCTTCTTTCCAGTTGTGAAAAGCCGACAGCTGAAAATAATCTATTAGTACCCTGGTCAAAAGGGCCTGGGTACTAGTAGCAATATGCCCTGAGCTAGGGGGTCATTACTGCTTCAGGTAATACCCCACGGCCTGCGTTAAGGCCCTTGCTTCACACGGGCCTGCAACTATGGGCCCCAGGGCATTATCTGAAGTGGTATCAGATTTTTCATGATCATGTCTGAATGTTGGGGTATCTATGAGATTATTTAGATTTTACTATGTTATGAAAAGAATATCTAAAACATGATGGCAAAATGGTGCTTGTAATTGTGGTAGGGAGGACATGCATTTGAAGGGATGAAGACACATTTTGCGGAGAGGATGATGTAATCAGCACAGAGCTGGTTATGGGGGGCAACCAAATTATCTTTTGCCTATGGAGGCAAATATCCTTGCATCGACCCTGCTTGGGATAATACCCCTTCCGCAACCTATGAATAACTTGGTGGTGAGTCATTTTCCCACGATAACGACCCCTCCTTGGTCTACAAGGCTATATTGGCATTTACTACTCTTACATGTTCCCAAAGACTGCACAAGTTCCTTTTGTTTGTCCGAGGGGCTGAAAGACATTTTGCTGACGTTCAAGCTTGACACTACAGCAAAGGCCATGACTAAGGCTTTTTAGCCATGTCAGTGAAACACAGAGGTGCACACCCGAGCAAGCATAGATTTCAGTCGAAGGACTGCAGTCACAATGGACTGAGTGGCATACATTTTACATGTAACATTGTTATTTAGCGCCTACTTTTTCTATAAATCAGCCCCATTTCGGATCATGACAAGTGTTTGCCCATAAGAACATTTTAAGTAGAATTTTTTCATTAGAATTCTTCGTATTGGGTGCATGTTTAGAACAGTAACAATGCAACAATTTGGACCGCTGAGTTGGACCGCAGTCTACGGCAGTCACCACTGCAATCTTCGAGTCTCTCTACTGTGTTTGCTATCAGGGGGAGGCCCTTCAAAACCCCCTGCTGGACATGAAGCAGGACGCGGAGTTTGGACCGCTGAGTTGGACCGCAGTCTACGGCAGTCCATGGAAGCCTTGGAGCCAGTGGAGCAGACCGGCGTCACAACGCTGACTAGGAGAAGAGACAAGACCTCTGACAAGTGTCTGCCCCCGGACCCTTCCAAAAGCCTGTTGGGGGCGGGTTCTACGAAGTCAGCATGCCCGCACTGATGGATCAAACAAGGGCCGTGGAAGGCATATGTCAAGAAAGGAAGATGCTTTCGAGACACACACGCCCATTCTGACGGACCCCCATGCTGAGGACTTTCCATCCCACTCGGCGACCAGCAAGATGGTCCCAGAACCTGAACTCGACCAGCTTGACAATCTGCTCGGCTGGGGCGGCCCCGCTAGGGAACCCGCCTTCTTCAGCTCTAGCGCCACCCTCAGCCTCGCTCACGGAGCACGAGGGTCCCAAGAACGCCGTCCGACGTACGGCCCTGGACCGGCCTTTGCAGCACAAAATCACATGAACTCAGGGATGTGATCTCTCCCAGCCGGCAGTCCACCGATGCGGCGAGTGGTGTCATGGCTGATGGCGTCAGAGGACGCCACTGGCCTGATACCAGTCTGCCGGCCGAGTCAAAAACCAACCCCTGGAACCCAGCTGCAACATCGACGCATCACCATGTAGATCTAACACACCATCAAGAACCTACCTCTAAAACTCTGCTAGCTTCTCTGACCATGGACTTGGAACCCAGCGCAGCACCGGCCCTTATTCACGTGAAAATACACGTTGAACCAACCCCACATGACTCTAATGTCATCGATAAAGTACCAGTTGTCGAGTCTACACCTCAACCCGACACTCTACCTGAAAGCGCTGTAGCAGAAACTCCACCTCTGCCTTATGATCCAACCAAAGAGTGGACATTGGCAGGCGCCGAAATAGAGACCTTGGGGGTCATTGCGACCCAGGCGGTAAGTACGCCAACTTTACCACCATGGTGTAAACTATGTTTACACCATGGTGGATGGCGGATTTACCGCCCCATTCCAAGGTGAGTGGGGCGGTAAATCCCCATTTCCCATTTACCCTTCCCCATTTCCATTTTTGCCCCATAGGTCATAATGGGAGTGGGGAAGGCGCTAATTACGGCACCGTAAATTACGGTGCTGTAATTAGCACCAAGGCGTGTTAGTGCCATGGGTTTTAACGGCTGCTAAAAGCAGCCGTTAAAATTGGAATCAGGCGTTAAGGGTTAATGACGGCGTTAACCCTTAACGCCTGGGTCGTAATGAGGCCCCTTGTCTGCTTTACCTCATACAAACCTGCTACAGGCGACCCGTACCTGCAAAAAAGAGAAAAAGCAATAGCTTTATACAAAAAGAAAGTTCTCCACAAGAAAAAGGGTAAAGAAACAACGGAAATCACTAGCACAAGGGTGCAGAAAAGAAAACAGCTCGGCCCGGCCAGAAAAACAGACTCATTTCCAAACCCCTTAATGTCAACTGCCCTGAAAGACTTCTTCACAAAGCAATTCAAAAGAAAATTGGAAGCAGAGGCTGAACTATCGGACGCTGAAATTTTGGATGCCGTTTTTGAAATTCCTCCTGCACCAAAACAACGCAAAACGGCAGAAAAAGATGCCAATAATTGGCAACATGAAGCACAACAGCCGAAAGAAACTTCAATACCAGAAGCCTCACACACAGACACACAGACAATCACCCGTTGAAAGAACCAACAATTCTCAACTCACCCGAACCTCCTCCTGGATGAACTCCTCCCTCTGAGGAAAACTCCAACGAAAAGTCTACGAACTTGGTCCCCTTAAAGACGCTAAACGGCGAGACACGGGATTAAACAACAAAAGTACTGGACCTACCAACCAAACAACAAACATTGGACGCAGAGCTACAAATACCTTCAAACCTCGAGCAAAACCGAGTTATACAACTAGACAACTTGGAGAAAAACACAAACAACATATTAAACAAAACCCATCTATGTGAAAGCGAGTTTCACGAAAACACACTATCATCCCCTGGGATTTCTCCCCTTCAACATCTACAGAAAAAATAAAGGATCCAGAAATTGCATGCGACCTCCCACGACCACCAGGACCATCGTAAAGAGGACAGCACACCGGCCAAAAAAAGAAGATCGAGCAAAATCTTCACGAGCACGCACAAAGACTGACTTGCTGACAATTATGTCTGCTAATACCATTGCTCTGGCCCCCTTCGGAAAGCTTTACGTGTCAATAAACGACTCCATGAAAGATTTGTTAACAGTAACAGCCATGATACACTCGAAATTAATCTTCGTGGAAGGATTTATAACGGCCCTAGAACAAAAAACTGCTGAGCATGAATGACGCTGGGACTCCAGAATCGCGGCACTGGAAGAAAAACTCAAACTGCAAACCGTATTAACAACACCATGCACGGCACAAACAAACCCAGCCAAAGGGTTGCAAACAGTGCCCGAAGGAAACCCCTCTCTACAGATAGAGTCTACGAAAAAAAACAGACAAGTCCCCCCAAGCCCCACTGAGAAACCATTGCCATCAGTGCCACTGGGAATCACTTCCCAGAACGACACAGCAAGTTCTAAACAAGGAACTCAAAAGAAGCTAGCCATCAAAACTCCAGCTATATTCAAACTTGCTAGACCACCGGCTCAAACCCAAAGGAAACCATCAACCATAAAGCTAACCAAACCGATGAGTACCCCAAAAGATTCCCAACAGGCGGACCCCGATGTAATTGACCTTGCTTAATCACCAGCAACTCCCAAAGACTTCTTGGTGAACTCCTCCCTGATGAATTTAACGCTCCACCTTGATCAAGAGGAAAACTCTGAAGTTTCTTCTGACTCAACTCAGATCCTTGGGGCAACCACAAACCTAGAGTCTCGCCTTATTGACCCAAATCACAAAAAGAAACCTCCTTTGAGCACCGCCTCGCCTAGACGACTAACCACAAAGCCAAACAACTTTGACCATAAGCATATCGAACAAATAGAAAGAGCCAAGTCGGTCTCACCCAGCAAAGAAACTGAGAAAATCGACACACACAAGCAACGTAAACCAGTTCATGAAACCTCGGAGAAGATGGTGAAAAACAAGTCAGAAAAAAAACAATTGCACCTTGATACAACATGTCGTACACAAATAAGCTACACCCAAACCTTCAAGATGAAGCAATTAACCCCAGGCTGGAACTACTTGGCCCTCAACAGAAAATCAGTTATTGAAATACTAGGTAAAGTACCGAAACTTCACACATTGAAAACCGAAGACTTCACCCTGATAGAACCGTATCACAGGGATAAAAAAGCCAAAGCCTACCTCCACATAAAAGCATCAGCCCTATCCGAAATTAAACAAGAAGTATACACCGACCTCGAACATATGGGCTTTCGCATATCAGAACTATTCAAACCAGCTCCAACCTCCCAGACATCTTCTGCGTCATCTGATACAGAAACACCAAGAACTCACTACAGATCCAGAACGGAAGAACTTTATAAAAACAAAAGAAGAGATGGTTACCAGGGAACGTGGGAAACAACACGATCAAGTTATACTGGCTCAGATCGACCCCACTACGAGAGACCCCACTACCACCGAAACGACAATCTTGAAAACGGCAGAAGAAGAAGACTGAGGTCGGACAGAAACCACACTTTTACAAAACCATCAAACGCTAGGGCCGCTGAAGAAACTAGGACCAACTTGAAAGATCCCACCACTCAAACCCACCAAAAATCATCAACATGGCAGGACCCATCTGAGGAAAATCAGACCAACGTGGCCCCGCTGGACCATGGAACTGGCTGAAAGACGCACTAAAACCTAATTTAACGAAATAGCAAGGAAGGAAAAGGGGCGATCAAGATGATAACTCCCCTCCCCACCATAAGCATGGGCTCTTGGAACACGCGTGGCCACGAACACTTAATAAACCCGGAGGCACACGATCTGGAAGCCCTCGACATAATCTGTCTTCAAGAGACTTGATTGCAGGAGAAGCAGACCCTGGACAGTTACGAAATCCAGATATCACCAGCTTTCAAAGGCCTCCTGGGCCGTCCATCCTCGGGCCTCTTGACAGCTGTCCATTCAGGCTCAGGAATCACCATTGAAAAAAAGTAGTAGAGACCTACGGAATCTTGGCACTCCTAGCCTCATGGAACCATACAAAACTGGGCACAGCAAACTGGACCACAACGAATCTAGCGATAATAAACTCCCTGAAATAACCAAAAACGTCACTTTCTGCACAGCAGTCGCTGATACGATAGACAAATTGCTAACTGAACTAGAAACCACCCACATCATCATCTGCTGGGACTTAAACGCTAACTGTGAACAGTCGCTGGAAACACCACCATCACACACCCTAGTTCGGCCACTGCGGAATGAGGCAAGGCCTGGACGAACCTTATGAATTCAAGAAACTTCCAAAATGTAGCAATACTTCGTGGACATCAGCCATCCCTCCCAACATAGGAACGGGCAAACTCAGCAGTGACTCTCGACTACATTTTTGTTGCACATGCCCTGCTACCCTATGTCGACCTCTTTGAAGTCCAATGAACCAAAGAATCTAAGACTAACTGCGGTGGATATAAGATGCATAACAAACAAATACACTGCTAAACCAACAACAATCATCACTGGTACAGCAGTGGCTAGACCAATCTACCTCCCACTGTTGCTCACCTTCAAACTAGGAAGTGTGAAAGGAAAAGAAACTGATAAGAACGGTACACATGAGTATGACAAAATGCTTGTAATCAAAAGAAGAGAGCTAAGAAAATTAAAACTAACCGGCAGACCGTCAGACTCAGATGAAGCTAAAAACACACTCAAGGCAGAAACAAGGAGTTACAAATCATGGGTAAGAAGTCACAAGGAAACTCTATATCAAAACGACGGAGAAAAAATGTTAAAAGTACTAACCACCAAAAACTTCTGAGACTTCTGGGCTTTGATAAAGAGCAAGGACCTACAAACCAACAACCAGCTCATTAACTCTGTGCTCGAAACAGAGTGGATAAGATATTTCACTAACCTTTTTGCTCCTCTGGCAGCGAAGTCAAAGACACTGAAACATCCAGCAGAAACAAAGTGGATAGACCTCACGGATGTAGATGATATCAAAACAACGATCGCGAAACTCAAATCATCGAGAGCCCCGGGCCCGGATGGTCTAACCAACATCGACCTGAAACAGCACCCGGCAGAATGGTCCGTCTTCATAAGCAAAATCTTTGCTAATGCAGAACGACAAAGCAGATCCTGGCATCCCGGACCGAAGCTGTGGTGGTCCCCATTTTCAAAAAAGGCAAGAGAGACGACCCGGCGAACTACCGCCCAATCGCATTGCTGGATATAATTGGTAAAATCTTCGCCACCTTGCTACTGACAAGATTCCAAAAGTGGGCCAGAACATCACCCTGCTCAGATCATTTTCAAACTGGCTTCTTGAAAAATGCCAGCACCAGTGTCAACATCATGACATTGAATATAATAAAAAGTAACATCACGACAGCTGCGCCGAGGATATTCCTAGCTTTTGTAGACATGTCACAGGTCCTTGACAAAATAAAGCGTCAAAGACTATGGTCCAAGCTAAACGCCTGGAAGTGTCCACCCGAAATCCTTGAACCAGTGATTGCACTCCACACCGACACCAAACTGCGGGTGCGGCTGAGTCAGCAGGGACTGCTATCAGAAGAGATCAAATCGGAACAAGGAGTTAAATATGGCTGCCCGCTGGCCACAGCCCTCTTTATTGCCTTCCTGGGGGACTTCAAAGATACTAGAGAGTCCGTGGATCTTTCCCTCCCAAAATAGGCAAATGTCCAACATCTCGAAATCTCTGATCCTGTTAGATCAAACCCAAATTGGTCTCCAGCGCCAGCTATCCAACCTGGCTAAATACACAAAAGAGAACAATCTGGAAATTAACATATCCAAGATGAAAATCCTGATCCTAGACAAAAAAAACAAACAAGAAAATGGAAAAAAGCCTCTGGTCACTTAACAGGACAAAAATAGAAGTAGTTCTGCACTTCAAATACCTGGGAATAATGGTGGACACAACGAGTAGCGAAAAGTCGATGCAACAGGCACTGTGGAACAAAACAAAAAAGCTAACTACCCAAACCAGACTGGTAGATAAAAAATACAGAAAATTCTCACTAACAACTGCAATTCATTTCTACAAATCTAAAGTGGTGCCCTCCCTGACCTATGGAATGGATGCATGCCTGAACATCCCAGCCTCTCTTTGGACAAAGCTCGAGGGTCACCTGTGGAAATCAGTCCTGGGACTTCCCAAGTCAACCTCAATGGCAGCCATCAGGCGCAAACTTGGTCTCCTGTCTCTGGCCGCGCCAGTCGAGCAAAGTCAAATGCAGCTTCTTAAAAAAATCATAACTCCAGACAGTCTGCCAATATACAAGATTATCTGTCTGGAACTCCAAAATGGTTGCTGCAAAGCACCAAATCTCTGGGAACGTAACTTGAACACGAAACTAAAAGATCTGGCCTGCACACAAGAAGACCTGATCACCAACCCCGAAAGAGTAAAAGCAAAAATGGGCTTCCAAGACTGCATCACAACGTGTGAAAAGGCTATACAGCAAATAGATTATTGACCCACCTGCCTTCATCCACGAACAAACTAAAAGTACCGCTGGCATACTGCTCAAAATTTCCGGATAAATGCTTGCAGAAAATGTTCATGAGAATACGCTTGAACCTACTACCAACACAAGAAATCCGTGCCATCCGAGCAATCACAGTCTCAGACAAATGCAGACTGTGTGACGGCGACTCAGAACAGGAAACCGTAAGACACCTATTAATGAAATGCCAAAAAACAAGCCACCTCCGCACAGCTTTCGTATCGCCGCTCCTTGGAGACGCTATTATCAGGGAAGTGGAAACTTGACAACAGCCCTACAACGGCCGACCTGAGGGCTGAAATCCATCCCACTGAACAAGGAAGTCAAACGGACAGGGAGCACTCCCACGAAACCATTCCCTGCTAGTAAATTCTCCATACACCGAAAACGCCTCACCAGAGTTACTACTCCAAAGTAGGCAACTCCGCCAGTGTCTTCCTTTTATTTATTTTCATCTTTTCTTCTACTCCAGTCAGCAACGAAGAACCTTGTAAAAATCTTAATAGATTATACACGAGAGTAAAAAAATTAAATAAAAAAAAGAACAGCAACAGTGTTAGTGTAACGCGGTGAGAAGGGTTTACCACTGTCCAATATTAGGGCCATTTCTTTATGTTTACTCAAAGCCTGAACCACAGACTTAACCCAGGGCTTTTTTTGTTCCTGTCTTTATTTCGCTCTTTCCCTCTCCCCTGCTCCTCTTTCTTTCGTTCTGTCCTTACCTTGGTTTCCCCTTTTTTTCTTTGAGACTGTAAAAGGAGCAGAGATAGATTACAAAGATAAAGTGGGGCAGGGAGGGTGCTAGGGCACCTGCCCAGCCTGAGTGGCTTCTGTGCCACCTGCAACTCAGAGACCGGGTGATCGGAAGCTGGTGTTTGTCTAATGGGGACAAACCGCTGCAAAAGTACATCTGTGCAAACTAGGAACAGTGAAGCATAAACATTATGTACAATGACACCTCCTACTCTAATTTGCTGCCAGCCAAAAAAACAGAACTGCTCGAAATAGTTTCCTTTTACCGTGCCCTAAGAGTTTTCTTAACTTGTTTTTGCTGTCTGTGCGTGCAAATCATGTCTGTATTCTGCGAGTGAGCCAAATTCAGAAAAGTTAAAACCGTGAGAGTCAGTACATGTGCCCTGTGCCATGTCACCGGAAAAGCTGAGGTTAGGGTTGCACAGAAGACATAGCTGCCGCACAGCAACGTACACCCCTGGTTAACAAGGATGCACTTTGATGTGTGGAAGTCCCTGCAGCTGTTTCCCGCGCACCTGGCGCAGCGCATTTGCTGGCGGCACTGAAGAAACTAGCACGATAACGTGCACATGTGGGGAACATCCGGGACAGCAGTGTTTAACCTGGCATTGCAGTATATGCTGAAAAGAGGCACTTTGAAGGTGGCACAGATAAATGAAACCTCCATTAATGTTAAAATAATGTTTAAACTTGCCAGCTGACACAGTGTGTGGAATTACGGTTTAACTAAAGGTAGCATGGTGCATTTGAGAGGAAGCCCTGCACGGTTGCCATCTTGACGACGTTATTATTTACCAATCCCCTTAACTTTGGGCAACACCCTGATATTATTGTAAGCACCAAGGCTTATTTGACAACCCTGAGATGTACTTCAGAATTAACCAACCATTTGGAGATAGCCCTCTCGCATAGGTTTGCTGCTCAGATTGTGTATTATTGTGTTGGGATGTCTTTCTAAGTTATAATTAGGACAAGAAAAAAGATATCACGTGGTATTTGCAACAGCTGTAATCAAATCGTCTTTGCAAATATATTGCCTTTGGGTAGTTTACAGTTCTATATGATTTATGATTAGAATTGTTCCTAGTCTGATAGTGGCACATTGTATCTGACACGCATATGTTTTAGACAGTGCGTTCAGTGTTTCTATTGGGCACATAATTTTCTGATGGGCACATGAATGGCTTGATGCAGATAAATGCTCCTGTGTACTTTGGCAGGCATAGAACCTGAAGTATTATGATTGGATGTATATATAGCGCACCTAATACCCTCAGGTTTCTAAGCGCAGACCCAGGGATTGAACATGTGTTGCTCCGTTTCAACTTGCTTCCAAGGCGAGCGTGTTGCCCCTGAGCTATCCTCCCGAGACAAACATATATCCTTTTCTAACATATGTTCCCCTTCAAAGCTGCCTGTAAATCAATTTGGTTTTTAATGCAATTTCTTCTGTTAATTATGTGATAAATTGCACCATTTCAACCCATTATTGTAACCATTGTCTTGAAGAACATCTCAAAATATCCTGGGTGGCGGATATAGAGGGCCCTTTTTATTTCTTCACTACCTGACCCCTAGTTATTCCTTGATTGTACACCCATACTGTTTGATAATGGACCAGCCATCACAGTGCCCTTATACTTTTGATTTCTCATTCAATTAATCACTGATCATAGTCATCAAAGCCTCTATGTCATCTTGCCCCAGATAATTTTGATCACCTCAAGATCATTACTGCCCAATGGTAAGCCCCATTTATTAAGTGTTATCCATGTCAGCAATTCTAGCAATGTGTCCCCTTAGTGGATTTCCAGTGTCTGTGTGTCACCATCAGGACTACCTCTCTGACACATTTCCATCCTCGTCATGCAATAGTCAAGCCAGCTGTCTATGTCTATAAAGCCTCAGCAACTCCTGGTGATCAATTCATGCTATATCAAAACATGATTTTTAGTCTGCACGGCCTTAACTCTGTGTCCCCCCCAGCATGTGCAGATAGAACACCTGGATGCCACACACCGCCATTATCTACCTTTCTCTATGCATGTGAACTTGAGTGGCTTTATGCAGAGCTAGTACATGAGTACAGTTGGGCACATTGTACAATTTTTGCCCAGACCCCATGTCACTTTAATGATCCACCTCATTGCTCAGTATCGTTTTTTGATTCCTCCTTCTGAAGTTGTGTCATGCAAGCACTCCTGAGTGATGGGCTCCCCGAAAATGTCATTTTTGTCAGGATAGGGCTAGCCCATGAGCCAGAGCTCTTCATTTTCTAACTTGTGTCTAGATACTCTATCGGTTTACCACAAAGTGAGTTTGTAATCCTATTTCTGTTAGAATAGAACCTTACATGTATTTAACACTCATACATCAGTTACATTGTGTCGGCCTTTAGATATCCATCATCCTCAGCATCATACAACTTTGTTTCGGCTGTCAAGCCATAAAAGTGCAAATATACAAAAAGAAAATCAGAATTGCAAATAAGACATATTTAGATCACAGGGTACCATTACAATCAATAAAATATCTCGGATATAGTGCAAATTTAGTTAGATGAAAACGGCAATAGGACATAAGAAATAAAACATGTCGTTGTGGAGTGAGAGAAACAACTCTTGCAGCTTCCTCCATATAGAGCATCAGACACAAAACAGGCCATTGTGGCATGAAGAGAGAACTCTGGCAGCTTCATCCATTCTGGCAATTCCTAAACAAATGCATAAATAATCACGTGCTCTTGCATCTCAACAGCCAGGCTCTATATATATAGTGCGCTGTGCCAAAAACTACATGCTCTTAAGTATTTAACAGCCAGTTCTATATGGCAGATCCCTATGTCCCTCAAGATCTGCTTTAAATACATTCTTTGCAATTTTATTGTTCTCGGACAAATCAACAAATTGGCCATTGTTTTATTGGTGGCCCTACAAAAGTGGCGATGGGTAGATTACTCAATCTAAACCTCATATATAAAGATCTTTCAAAAGCAGGGGTGACAATGTCCAGGTATTCCTTAAATCCAGGGTAGGTGCTAGCCTCCTGATATTCCGGGCCCAGTTTTAGATATCCAAAGATTGCCGGTTTGATTTGTACCACACACTCAACCAGGCACTTCCTTCAATTGCCTCTAGGCCCTTGAGCAGTGTGTTTAGGTTTCTTTCCAAGTTTAATCCCTTCACTGTTGGGCTATTATGCATGTCTTTGCAAATAGGACAATCATACTCGCCCTCAGCACTAGGAGGATGTAAGAACAGGAAGGTTTTGATCTTAGCCATGGGATTCATGAGGCTGTTTGCATGGCTCTCTTATCAGCAAGGCTGTTCCTTATTTGCAGAGCGATGGCTGTGAAATGCCTGTCTGCCCGCCTTTTATATCTGGTTTTGGGAAACATCATTGAGTAGGTAGCTCTGACTTTAGATACCTTTCAACTCAAGGCAGAAGACTTCGATTCTTTCTTGGAGGTAATAGAGGACTGCTTTGTCTCTGCATTTGTGGGCAAGATAGAGGATTTCAAAGTTTACCCTGACCTGCCTGGGGAGTCAGTGGATGTGCCTGAGATGGTTGGTGACTTGTTCACATTTTCTCAGTCCAAAGTCAGCTTTGGCTAAAGCATTTGAGAATCGTGCAGCCTTTGTATTTCAAAGGCACGGTGACCCCACCCCTATGAAGGGTATTTAATGATAATGATGTGTATTTATATAGCTCTTATGCCTATGCGCTTTACATAGAACATATATAGATACAATACCACCCAACCAGAGTTGGTATTCATTTATCGACCTCGGAAGGAAGAAAGGCTTAGCTGGCCTGGCTGGGAACCTTGCCCAGGAACCTGTGCCCTGCAGATCACACACAGATCGCAGGAGCGAGCGATCAAACCACTGAGCTATTTAAGCGCTAATTAAGTGGTCCAAACTGGAGATGACTAGGGCACCTACTACCATTGAGTCATTGTTCTGCAAAATAAAGGGAACATTTGTTAGCAATTGTATTTGAAAAATGTCTTCTACAGCCACTGCACCATACTTGAGGTACATGCTGACAATCACTGCCCAGATAACTCTCAGATTGTGCATCTTGGTTCTGGTAGGTAGATTTTCTCTAAAGAAAGTGGTTGGCAGGCAAAGGATGGCCTTCTATTTAGCCCCGAGGACAAAGATTTATATTTTAGATCCATTTAGTTTGAGTTTGATTTTTCCAGCCAATGCAGAATGTTCTCAAGACTTTTGTTGCCTTGTTGAAATGGTGTTAGTTGCCTGTGAAACACACGAATGTTTAAGTTTAATTTGCATATAATGCTTAATTATAGATCATGAGTATGTTGTGCAAGGGTTTTATGACATATTAAAAAGAAGTGATGGGAGGAGACATCCTTGGAAGGCTCTATAATTCACATTAGCCGGAATGGAGAACAAGCCTATTATTCAAATAATCACTGAGGGGTGTGCCAGAGATTTCAGCTTCATTCTGTAGCTGGTGGCTAATGGTGCTGGAGTCTACAGTGTTGGAGGTGGCAGAGAGCCCAAGCATGAAGGGCACGGTGACTGATCGCATGTCTCACAGGTCATGAAGTTTGTTTCATAATGAGACCAGGGCTGTTTATGTTCCAGTAAACCTGCCATGCCACTGCAAGATCCACCTTATCCTTATCCCTGTGGCTCTGCAATGCCTATATCACACTCTTCACACACATTATAAAACAATTCACACCCACATTTCAAGGATACGCACATGACATACTACATGCCTTCTCCATTTTTCTCCAAACATCATATCCAACAACTCCACTGGCCAATGTCTTACAGACATAGAAAAATCAATGTCCCGAAACAACTGATTCCTCCACCCGCTGATGTAGGAACCCCCTTCACCTACTTGCAAAGCATGAAACCTGAAAATCCTAATAGACAATGATCTATCATCTAAATCACATATAAAAGACCGTGCAACAAAATACCTTCTATATATCCTCAGAAAGATACTCCCGTACTTGAAACTTCACCAAATGCTCATCATTACCCATGCCCTAAAGCTCTCTATACTAGAATACTAAAATTCTTTATATATGGGTCTGTCCCCAGAAAACCTAAAATTGCTCCAAATGAAGATGAATACTAAACCTCGAGCCTTATGGCCATATCACTGCAGCTCTAAAAACAGTCAACTGGTTAGCCATCAAAACTAAAATAGAACACAGATTTCTAAACATTACCCAATTGCCTCCAACCATTACTTAAGTGTGCCATCCCATGCAGATACCTATGCTCATCCAATAAGAATAAACTAACACCTCTCAAATGTCTGTGGAAAAACACAGAGGCAAATCATTCCCCTCCACTGCCCCACGGCCTTGTGAACAGCAATGAGTAGACACATACCAAGGGTAGCGAGAGGAAGACGCCGGGAATGTCATATCCCTGATAAGGTTCCCTGATGCTGTGTTTTCTTTGGTGAACTGCATGCTTCTTCACATATTAATGTTGTGAGGGAAAAGCAGTATTTGTTGGTTCGGCATGGCATAGTTTTCAGGGATCTGTTCTAAAAGCTCAAGGTCTGGTAGAAACAAATCAGCTGAAATGGAATCCATCTTCCAAGTTAGCACAATAAGAATTATAAACTGTGTTTACAGCATGCATTTTCAGGAGGACATGCCCTGATAAGGGCTTTCCGCTTTTGCAAGTTTTACAAGGATGGACTTTATATTCCAAATGTTGCTTCCCTTGCCTAGCGGCTTTACCAACCAATTAATCCTACTTTCTACCTTCGGATACCATGGTTTGAGCAGAAAATTAGTTGTTATTTTCATTTTATGAGATCATGACACGTTTCCACTGACTCTGTATTCAACACTATGGGGGTCATTCCGAGTATGGCAGTAGGGGGTTAACGGCACTGGCATCCTTACCGGTGCCGTTAACCCCCTACTGCCACATTCCGAGCTACCTTAGAAGGTCCCACCAAGATCGGCTGATCCAACCAGCCGCCCTTAGCGGGACCCGTTAAGGGACCATGGAGCTAATAACGGGCCTGCAATTTGCGGGCCCGTTATTAGCTCCTTCACCATTCCCATTTACCCTTTGGGGGCTCAAATGGGGAATGGTTTTCGAAATGGGGACTTACCGGGTCCGCATAGGTTGGAATGTCCCGGTAAGTCCCCATTCCGACTACCCGGAGCCGGACCCGAGTTTGGAGGCAGCCATGGTGCTAGTAGCACCATGGCTGCCTCCAAACTCGGAATGACCCCCTATATGTTCACAAAAGGTTTAAAGGCTGGTGAATTTATGGAATGCGGCTTACTCGTTGATAATACATGGGTATCTTTGTACATGTGAATCTGTCTCCCAGCGGGCTGTAAAATAATGATTCTCCTTTGAACGCCCTGACCCACTTGAAATGCTTAGACAGAAAAGGAAATTAGAGGCCCAATTGAGTCATTTCCAAAAAGATTCAGACAGTCTTTTGTTAAAAAAAAGTGCTTACCTTTTATTTTAAAAAAAAGGTAATTTGTAAAGCTAAAAAGGATTTTCTTCACAATTATTTTAAGTTATCCAGGAATTCGTTTGCCATCTATCTTTCTCGTACATTAATTCAATATCAAGATCTCTGTGTTTCAAACAATATTTTCTTAGTGTAACAACAGACATCCAGTCTGATATTGCTGGCTCTCATGCAGGTGTCTCTGACATTACACTATCCTGCTTCATTAAGACGGTTTCGTTTGATGAGGTTGATTTAAAAGACCCCAGGCTTTTTATAGCCAGTTTATGTCCTACCCATTTTCACACTACACAAACCAAGCCGGCACAGCTAAAGTAAAGGCTGTCTCTTTGGGTCCATGCATAGCTACCTTCATCAATTTGTATCTATGTTTGGGCCCTGACCCTTGAAACAAGTCGTTCTGACACCTCTTCTGTTGTTAGATCCCCACTCCCTTGTTCCTAAGCTCCCTAACCTTATTCTTCCCCCTATGATTGTAAAGCTCTCTGTTGCTTCCCAAAGCTATGTTCGCACTCACAAATACCCTAAAAATACTAATAATAAAACCTTTAATCAGTTCTTCTCTGAAGGCCCTTCTTTGCTCTTGTAAACACTGCAGATTTCTCTGTTAACATAGTCGATTCTCTCCTTGAGAATGGTTGTTACTATTATAAAACACATAATTGGAAAGAATAGCTTTCAATCACAAACATAATTTCTCCACATTCCAGTCTTAAAAAGACGCACCTCACTACTCACAATCGACAAAGTGGTTTTCTTTGTGAAAACAGATATATTAGACAATCTACAAGTTAAAGAATGTTCTGTTTGGACATATATTCAGAGGGCCTCATTACGAGGTGGGCGCAAAGGGATATCGGGCACCGTTAAGGACATTGGTGCCGGTAATCCCTTTGCGCCCTATTCCAAGATCCATTAGCGGGTCCCTTCCTTAATGCCTGGTTTTACCAGGCGTTATGGACAGGGCCCGTTAAGGGACTTCAGAGCTAATAACGGTACCGCAAATTGCGGTGCCGTTATTAGCACCTTCCCATTGAGTGCTATGGAGGCTCAAATAGAAATGGGGAATGGCTTTTTCAATGGGGACTTACTGGTCCCGCCAAGGTTGGACTGGCCCGGTAAGTCCCCATTGAACGAGGGCGGACACGGTCTCGGTATTGGTGGTAGTCATGGCGCTAACAGCGCCATGACTAGCACCAACCTTGAAATGAGGGCCATAGTGTTTTAGCTTATAAATGAGATAAAATGGAAAATACTGTGCCAAATTCAAAAGCTCACTTTAGAATATTGACAATGAAACTAAACACGTGTATAAGCATTAGTAGATCATCAACATGCATAAAGGTCCATGTAAAAAGACAAACTGAACTAAATGCTCAGAGTGAAAATAAAATGCTACAAAATGAGTTGAGGCAGAAATTGAGTTTCTGCTGTTTGTTTCTTAACTGCAGCAAAGTCACTCTTTCTGCATGCACACAATAAACATTCAATGCAAAGCCATTCTCATCAAATGTAATGTAATACGCAGCTGTATCAACTTGTGATATTTTCTCGGTATTACCCAAATTGACCTTTCACAATTGACCCTTTGTCCTAATTAACCTAATTATAGTGGTCCTAATTGACCTTCTGCACAATTGACCTTTATATTATTTTAGTTATTTTACATATGTTTTGGGTTCGTTTTGTATTATAAATAATATAAGGGTATTGGGTGGGGGGTTGCAGGGTTTTTTGGATTGGGTGGGGGGATGCAAGGGTTTCCCCCCACATATATGTCCTAATTGACCTTTTAAATTAGGTCAACTCTCCCTAGGTCAATTGGGAAAAGGTCAATTAGTATACATCCATTTTCTCTACTATGCAATTTGCAAAGTTTCAAATCATTTAATAATGTAAATTGCCTGCCCCTAAAACATTTGTTGAAGGACTTCGACTTTGAATGAAAACTGGTCATTGGCACATTGGAGCACTGTAGGAGGGTTTGTTTTTCTAGGATAGTTACATTTGGGTACACAACAGGAAGCAGACCCATTATCAACAGTTTTGTTTACAATAGTTCCTGCGGCACCATTGTCCAGTGCTAGTCATAACCATTGTCCAGTGCTAGTCATAACATTAAGATCATCCACAACAATATCTAAGAATTTAAGCTACAGCTCTTTGGAGATGATGATTGAATGCCCAGAGAAGTCTGCCCCAGCAATGTTGCAAACATTCGAAAAAAGAAGACATGTATTTGGATAAAAGATCAGCAAGGCCAAGTCCCCCAGTTCTCATGGCTAGGTAGATGTGCCCATAAATACAAGAGACTAGTGCTCACTGATACCTGGCTGTAAGATCCCTAAAAGTGAAATACTGCCCATGAAATAAACGAGCCCCACAAAGGATTAACAACAGCTTCAAAACTCTTCTGGACAAATTGATTGCCAACACGCTGTGATGGTCAAAGCGAAAACTAGCCAAAGTGGAACAATCTATTTGAAATTCTATCCTTACCAATACTTGCAACAATAGTGCCAGAAAGCCACAGTGCTCATAGCATAAACATGGAATGACAAGAAAGCAGGAAAGAAGGCTCCAAAATACATGCTGGTGCAATGACGGGAGGACTCTAGCTACTAGATTTGGATCCAAACTATAAGGCACAAAAAGTGGCGCAGCTAATGTTTCTACTCAAAAATACAACCTTGCGACCATCGTGGGTACAGATAGAAAAACGTTTAGCTGGCAACAGAAGAAGGACTGACTCATTTGTAGCACCAAGAAGGCAATGACATGGGAATGCAACCAAAGTTCGGAAAAACACCCACATGAAATCAATGATACACACTCTGAGGACTCTTTGTGGAACAACACTGAGATCAAAGGCAAAGGAAATGTACCTTATGGAAAATGTGAACATCAATGGCACTCCCGAATCTTAAGGACATTGCTACCTCTTGGGAGGCTACAATCCGAATTCAGTTAAGCTAATTTGTGGCTTTTCAAATATGAATATCTAAAGCATTTCTTGAAGACTAAAATTGGGCATGAGCTGTGCTAAGGGTGTACCTTGCACATGCCCATCTTGAAGTTTGAGGACATTGAAAGGAGAGAGTTTCTGGCATAAAGCATATGCTTATACAACATATCCACTTTCCATATTGACTTGCCTGAATCCATTTAGCTTTACACTACTAAACCATGGCATGTCACTACACAAAGCAGGGCTGAAGTTCACTTTTTATTTATTTATTGTAATTATTGTAATTATTGTGTGTTACAGTACACATTTGAACTTTTCACACATTCTTACAAATATAGATTTAACGAATTCATAAAAACGTACACAAATTATTTTCCACTAATGACTAAGATTCATGAAATCAACATGAATCTACAATCCATAATTCCAATCTAATAACATATAAGAGCATACATATCCCAGAGAAAATTTAACATTTCACTTTTTTCAAAACCTTTTCACAAACTGCACTCAATCCCCCAAAACCTCATGAGGAAAGATTGCAGAATAAATCCTGATGCTGGAGATTAGCCGAAACACAGTGTATGGTTGTGCCCTGCGAAAGTTGGCTTCTTAGCAAAACTACTGACTTTTATCATATCGAAAGACATATGGGTCTCATTACGGGTATGGCAGCGGAGTAAAAACATTAGTAATGCAGCAGCAATTCCAATTCCGTTATTCAGTCTAGTTCAGTTTCACAGTCTCCGAAAATGGGGACTTGCACCACACTACCACATGTAGCAAGTGGTGGTAACAGGAATTCTGATATTTCAGCAGATTTACCACTGGCATACCGCCAATCTCGTAAGGAGGCCCTATGGCTCTCTGGGAAAGTGAACGGTGAACTCGAGCAGTATAAAAGCAATCTATTCCTGGGAAAAGGAAAGCAACCACCAGACCACTAGCTGTAGGTTGGATGGAAGAAAGGATGCACATTTGAAAGACTGCACATAGGTTGCGGGCTCAGATAGTCAATGTACCTCCATGTGTAGGATGCATTCTTTAAATACAGAGTCAGAAAGAATGCTGAGTCAGGAAGACCAAGAAGGAGTGATGAGGGGACGGCTTAACCCTCCCATCAAGTAAATGAAAACTGCTGGATGGTAAAACACTATCCTGACATTTTAAGTGATATTGCTTTCATTTGCCATGATACAACTAGATCTCAGATGTTTCAACTTATTTTGACTCACCTTTTTCTTTAACATTCCATGTTTCCATAATGTTTCACTAAAGCTAACAACATGGAGTGTCAGCCAAATTCTAATGTATCCTTCTATTAACATTAAGTGGTATGTATGATGTGATAACATTATAAACCACAACAATTCATTTAAAAAATGAAGGACAATCTATAGGGTTGCCAATATCCTGCTGGAATGGGGAGACTTGAATGGGTCCGCTCAGATAACACTGATGTAGTAATGCACGTTTCATACTTCCAAATGTGCTATCATCTATCATAGAGCCTCGATACGTGTTCAGTGGTGTGGGGAAATGGTGGGAAAATGATGGTAATTGCTGCTACTTTATTGCCATTTTCTTGCACCATATTTCCTTCTTGGAGGTGAAGTGGAAGATGTACCTTCCGCGTGTACCTGGAGGTAAATGCTCCACTTCACTTCCAAAAATAACCGGATTTCCCACAGCAGGATCATCACTCACAGTAACTCCAACAAAATCCCCATGGATCCCCATGGATTGCAAAAATGGGGACTAACACTGCCGTTACCCCACTTAGAATCCTGCTGTAAATTCACAGAGCTGAGTCGTGGTAACAGTAACCAAGTTTGGTGATAATTTATCACCAAACTTGTAATGCGGCCAATAGACCCTTAATGGCCAAAATTAAACCGGACAGTGTCAGATGGCACTCTCTGACGTTCGGTACGTGAGCATAACATTATGCAATCGAAATTAATATTTTACCTAGAATTATATACATCCTGGACAAACTAATGATTAAACACTCATTTGAAACCTACGGAAGGTTACTAAGCTTGCTCAAAACTTACTTAGAAAATGTAAGAAGAGCATGCTTTGCATTAGGAGACTAGGCTGCTAAGGAGGTAAGGAGATGGTGATTGGCATCACAGGTATCAACATGGACAGGATATAGAATATCAGATTGCCTGCCCCCATAACATTCTCCATTTCATTGTAAAGTGGAAAGTTAATGATTTGCTGGGCCAGGTAGGTGATAAGCAGGAACTACATTGTTGTAAGATAGACATTTTGCAAGCAATCAAACGCTGATCCAGAGCGTTTTATCACCCAGTGGCCCCAGAGCCGTTACCAGGTTGAAAGGTCTGAGACGATTATAATTATAATGTTTATATTTTAAATGGCACAGTGGCCATTTCACAAGTTAAAAAAATGACGAAACAAAAATAGACACCAATAGAAAAGGAGCATGTAACTATTCCTAGTTATTTTTCCCTTTCCATTGTAGCCACTCAGCAGAGGAGGACTGGCATCTTTAGAGGCGCAGAGTCTGAAAGGATGGCGTTTAGGTGCAGTGGGAGGAGGAAACTGGCAGATGATAAGGGTCATGGTGGGAATGGTGATGTGGGTGGACTGTAGGGGATTCGAGGCAGAGCTGGACAGGGCCCAAGGAGGCCAGATTCAGTATCCCACTCCTCAGGAGGCTCAGAAGGCAAGCCAAAACGGTAAGATAAAGCCTCCATTCTAGGCTCTCTGATTGGCTAGCAGGCCCATCAGCGTTAGCCCCAGATGCTGATACTAAAGCATAAGTGATCAGTCATACTACCAGGGTCATGGTGCTTCAGATGAATACATACCACAGTCAAATTGGGTATACTCGTATTAACTCATAGGAAAGCAACTATATTTATTGATACTAATTGTAATGTGCAATGAGAAAACCCAGGTACGTACAGGTCCAGTATCAAAGGAAAGACCATTCACATGGCTGCCCCTGAAAGCTCCACCAAAGTATCCCCAAGCTAGACACACCAAGAGATCTCTTTTACTTTATTAGGCACCTTCTTACACAATTCCGGCATTCTGGAGCTTGGCAGCTACATTATATATGAAGCATTAGCACCCTGGTTGACCTTTTAAGCTAATCAAAATTCTCATAATGCAGAATGTATACAACAAGGACAGCCCGAGCAACCAGTGTCCCTTGCCTTCCCCCTCTCACCCAGCCCCCTCACCTCTTTGCACCCTCATAGTTCCCTGTCTTCCCGGCAGTCCCTCTGCAATGTTCATGACGTCAGACATTAACATTGAAGAGGGACTTGCGTGGATTACAGCACTGCGGTGTCGGGCTGCACCACAAGAGTAAGTTTCTTTTTATTTAACTTTTTTTTAAAATTAGTACTCGTGTAGGGGTCTACACGGGAGAAAAATGGCGATATGCCACTCAGTGGCAGGGTGACCCTGTAGGTAATGGCACCACCACCCTTGTTAAGGGACCCTTGCTGCGCTTGGGCCCTTAACTTGGGCTGCAGGACATTACCTACAGGGTCGGCCCACCACCACCATCCTCTCCTCAAGAAACCCACAGCTGATCCCTCTTGTCCGGCCAACTATCACCCAATTTCCATAACCCCCTTCTTAGGCAAACTCCTTGAAAAGCTGGCCATCTCTCAGCTAATCCTTCATTCTGACTCTGTTGGCTGTCTCCATGGACATCAGTCTGGCTTTAGATCCGGCAGAAGCACGGAAACTGCTCTCCTGAACATCCGTGAAGATCTACTTTCCAACCTTGACTCTAGCATTCCCTCTGTCCTCATCCTACTCAATCTCTCCTCTGCCTTTGAAACGGTCAACCATACCATCCTGCTCAACCATCTCCGTGATAACCTGGGTATCACCGATCAGGCTCTGGCCTGGCTGACCTCTTTCCTCTCTGATCGACCCTCCCAGGTCCAACTTGGGTCCTTCCTATCATCTATCTTCCTCTCCACCTGTGGTGTTCCCCAGGGGGTTTAACCTCTTGCCGTGGCTTTTCAACCAATACCTAGAAACTCTCGCCCGCTTTATTGCCGTTTTCTGCTCAAACTTCCAGTGCTACGCGGATGACACTCAACTCATTTTCAGGCTGCCCTTGGCCACCTCCTCCACCTCTCTCATCACTGACTGCCTAACTGCCATTCAATATTGGGGTGCCACCAACGATCTTTGACTGAATGCCAGCAAGACTGAGATCCTCCTCATCGGCACACCATCACCTTCCTATCCCCTCACTCTCTGGCCGGCTTACCTTGGCCCTCCTCCTATCCCCACCTGCGAGGCCAAGAACCTTGGTGTCACCTTTGATTCCACACTCTCCTTCTCCGCCCACATCGCTGATGTATCAAAAAAGTCAAACTTCCTACTGCACCTCCTCAGAGGTACTCTTCCTTTCCTCTCATTCCCCCAGAAGTTCACTGTCTCCCGAGCTCTGGTTCTCTCTAAATTGGACTATTGCAACAGGCTCTTTCTTAATCTACCTACCTCTACTCTCCGCCCTTTGCAACTTACCCAGAACAGGACTGCAAGACTTGTCCTTGGCCTCAAGCTCTGGGATCGTATCTTTTCCAGCTCTGAAATCTCTCCATTGGCTCCCAGTGGATGCAAGGATTAAATTCAAAACATTCTGCAATGTCCACAAGGCTTTCTGGGGCCTGGGTCCAACATACCTTCAGCTATCCCTCTGCAAATACCTCCCATCTCAAGCACTCCGCTCCTCTACCTCTAACTCCTTCAGGGTCAGTTGTTTCTCAAAGAAACGAGCTGGGGGTAGATCTCTGTCTTCGGGTGGGGCCTCCCTCTGGAACAGCCTCCCTGCCACTCTAAAACTTAAGGAGAACCATCTCTGGTTCCGCAAGCACCTCAAGACCTTCCTCTTTACTTCTGCCTTTGCCCCCCCTCTCCGCTGCTGATTCTACTCTCCCTCGGCACCATGCACCTGTCCCCCCTCTTTCCCCCGCGCCTTGCCACCCGCACGCACTGTTCCGGGCCACCCCTTGCACTGGGGTCTGTATCTGTACCCATACAGGCCCTACCCCTTTGTTTTGTTCTTCCTGCACTTATCAGACCTACCCAGCCTGCTGCCTTAAACCAGCACTGCCACTTGCTGGCTGCACTCCCTCTGTTTGTTGCCTTTTTATTTATTGATTTATTTATTATTATTTATGTTTTTTTTCCTCCTTACTCCGCACTCTCCTTTTGTTCCCCCTTCAATGCACTTCTCCCTCTTCCCCCTCTACCATGCACTTGCGTGTTCTCAATGTCACTGGGCCTAGTAAGATTGTTGTTTTTGTTTCTCCTCTGTTCCCCTTCCCTTTCCTTGTCGCGCTCTGAAACACTTGTGTATGAGTGCGATAGAAATTAAATATTAATAATAATAATTATACCTTCGGTTCCGGAAGCACCTCAAGACCTTTCTCTTTGCTTCTGCCTTCTTTCTTCCACTCCCCTGCTGATTTCTGTCTGTTACTGCACTGAGCACCTGGCTACCCTCTGAAATCGAGCCTGGGTCCCTGCCCACCCAGCTGCATACCCGCACTTCCTGCTGGCAACCCATGCACTTGGGTCTGTATCTGCAACCCTACAGTCCCCTTACCTGCACTTACTGACACATGTTTTCTGCGTTTAACTCTTGCACTTGCCACCTGGCTGCTAGCCGCACTATTTGTGGTTGTTTTGATCCCCTGTTCAGCACTTTCCTCTCTTCCCCTACCCCTTGCACTTCCACCCTTGCCTTTCCCCTGCATTTTCACGATCTAATGTCCCTGGGCCTAGTAAGATTGTTGTCTTAACCTCCCTTGTACCCCTCCCTTGCCTCGTCGCACCTTGAAACACTTGTGTATAGGCGCGCTAAAAATAAAATATCATATCATATCATAGTTACGTATGATAGGCCACAGAATAACTGTCTGAGTATGTATTTCTAATGCCCTGTGCTAATAGGATAGTGCTGCCTGAGGAGTCTCTCGCCACTGCTGCCTCTTCCCAGGGATCCTGCCTATTCAAATTGTTACGTTTTATTATATACTAGCATGACCGAGGTGATGTGTTCTATAGGATGGAAGTCAGGCTGGTGGGATTTCAGTATTTCCGAGTGTCATCCTATACTAATGACAACATCTGTAGGCATGCGCACTCATTATAGTATTTCGCTGAGTGAGTGCCTGAATTGTAATATTTGATTGTGCGCTTCCTGTGTCCTGGACTCTTTCACTTGCTTTGCTGCACAGGCCACCATTAGTTAAGTGTGATTGCACAATGCATTATGCAGTCCAGCTGAACGGCTCTTCCCCTGCTATTCTGCAGTGCTGGAGTCAGGGTTTAGTGCTGGGGGAGGAGGAATGAAAGGCTGCAATGGTGGTAAATTACCCTAGTGTGTGAAGCAGCAATTCTATACCAATAATTGCTCCCTTTGGCAGAGAATGCTATGGTGTTTGTGTGGTTTGTAACTGAATAAATACAGATTTCCTAAACGTGTACCTTTCCATTAAATGTTTGTTTTTATTACTCTTGCATTAAAACTATCTATCTTATTTTTAAAAAGAATGTAATTTACCATACATGTTACTCAGTAACTAGGTGAATGGATATTTATATATATATATATATATATATATATATAGAGTAACAACGGAGTTTAGACACTGAACATTTTTTTCAAATAGAGCTTCCAGCATAGGTGAGCATTGCCAGACTCCATTCGTTGCTGCCCATCCAAGACAAATGTGCCTGTTTTCTTGCAGGATGACCTCTGGTTCTTGATGGCAACGCAGGTATTTCCTGCTAAACACCCCTCATGTGTCTTCAAAGGACTCATCACTGCTGCACACCATGAGCACGCTTGCCTTATGCCAGCATAGCAGCAGCTGCATGCCCTGAGTAACCCGTACAGCCTGCCTTTCATTACCTACAATGCGTGCGGGCTCCACTACCTCCTTGTAGAATTCCTTCTACTGTCCACTATAGACACCCGTCAGTGTCCTTCTCAAAGGAAGCCATGGTACTTTGCACCCTGTGCACACTGTTCAGGCTGCTTGCATGAAATGCTGTCTGCCCATCCTGGCCCCCTCCTACCCCTCCTACCCCACAGGATGCTTCCGGCTGCCCACACGGTGCATAATGTTCGCTTGATGCCACCCTTGAGCAGTCCCTGCTGTATGCACTATGCAATTCCCACACTGGCCTCCACTAAACAACAAGCTCTAAATATGTTAGGACACACCAAGTAATAACCTCCATCTGCCCATCCTGGGCATTCCCCACCCATGTACTCCCAGAATGGCCTTATGCTGCCAAGTTTGGTTACTTCATACTGGCCTCATCACAGGGTCTCCCTTACCTACCTCCTAGCAGCAGCTGCAGGGCCTGGGTACCACTCAACTGCTTCCATACCATTAAGCCTTCTGCTGCCAGCTCTTAGATCCCCATACTGACCCCTTTGCAAAAGGCCCCCCTGATGCCCACTCCTAACTACCAGGACCGGGATTAGTCTCATAGGAAATCCTGTAGGCTTTTTCGGCCCTCCGTGAACATTTTACATCTGATTCTTCACTGGTTGGCTTCCTACTGATAAACCAGGAAACCCAGTGCCCCCTTGCTTTTAGGATAAACCCCTCCAACCCAGCTGGGCACCGCTCACCGATATCCTTACAGGATGCCCATCTCTGCACCTCGCCTTCCACCTCCCAGGCTCTCCCTTGCTGCATTCTCAGAAGATGGCCCCTGTTGTGCTTCTGACTCCTCAAAGGATGGACCCATGATTCCAACCCTGGTAATCCCCCATCTGCCTCCTGTCAGGATATCCCACTGCTACCTACCTTTGGGTATCTCTCACCTCCATCCTTGAAGGAGTGCCTCCCGCTGCCTGCCACAAGTACCCTCACCTCCCTTTTGCAGGATAGATGAATTCTGGCCCTTTCCCCTGAACACCTGCCACATCTGCCTTAACACCATTTACCCACCACCCTCAACACACCTCACCTGCCTCTTGGCAGGATGTCCCCTCCCACCACCCCATTGTGTGTTGCACGGCACCCCTCCTGGGAGCATAGTAGCTCCCAGGATGTTGTTATGGGTCACATGGCAGTAGCCACGTGACCAACTTAATAAAAGAAACATCAGTCAGACCAAACAAGACTCCGGTGTACTTATTGTTCGGCACCATGCTGGTGCTACACCGCGTGCTATGGGCCCAAGGACAGGGCCCAGCATGAGGATGGTGCCCCTGCTGGGCAACGCAGTCCATGAACGATGCAGCAACCATGTGATCACGGCTGTTGTGGCAACCCAGGCCTGGGTGCCCCCAGAGCTAGGCCGCAGTGTGCTGGGTGCCCCCAGCCAGGTGTGTGGCTCCAGTGACCTGGAGTAAGTGGGGTGACCCCCACTCCATTGTCCTCAGTGTGATTGCTGCCCAGAAGGACTGTGTCGGGTGTTCCCGACGTGTTTATGGGGCCTGCCCGGTGATCCGGTGCAGGCCCCAACAATGGCGACAAGGACGTCCCGCCCGCAGGCTGGAGCTTGTGGGCTGGGAACCCCCGTGTGTGGAGGTGTGTCAGCTGTGGAGGAGGTGCAGCGTGTGTGCCGTGAAGTGATGGTGCAGCTGGTGCGGCCTTGGCCACCCGGGTATGGAGGCGTGGCCGAGGGAGCTCGCTCCGAGGAGCTGGCGATGGAGGAAGGTGCCAGGGGGGCTGACAAACAGCTGCAGCAGCCCCGAGGACTGGTAGGAAAGATTTCTTAATTGTGGGTAATTTTCCATCCGTGTGGCAACCCCTAAACTTTTTTCTGTTGTTTTCACCATGATCTAGACTTTGCCAGAGAAGTGCAGCCTTCTGCCGCACTCCTCTGGGCTTTCGCTCCATTCTTACGGGGAAACTGACATGCCCTTAAGACAGTCAGTACCGGGAAACGCTGTTTTCCGTAGTTTCTTTATCATGTTGCAGCTTTCGTGCAACATGACACAAGAGGGCACTGTAAACTAAGTTACTGCTCTCTTGGGTCTCTAGCCTTCTACAGGCCCTAGATACTCTTTTTGGATTGTAACTGATCGGTGCAAGTGAATCACGGACGGGAATGGTGGCAGCGATCGTTTCTTGTGTTTTTGAGCTCCTTTTGGCGTTTTAAGCGCGTTTCTCGCGCTTAGCCCAAAATGGTGGCCTGGCTCCCAAAATGGCCAGACCACGAGGCTCCTTTGTCCTGTCCGCTGACCGTCTTGCTCCCTTCACCTTCCCCAGGTCGAGCCGACCCGGGGCCTTCCTTATTTGGGCATGTACTTTCCCGCGAAACACAGATGCTTTCGCGGGCTTCTACAGGCCTTGTGTGTGCCTCCAGGATGTGGGCTGGGATGTCTGGTCCCAATACACATCCTGGGTGCCAGAGAATCTAGTGTGGTATGAATGCCTGGGACCACCGTGGTCCGTGATAGGTCCACGTATGGTGTGAGTGTTTGATGAGCGGATCTCCCATTGGGTCCCCTCCGTTTTGGCGCGAAGGGAACCGTGGATAAGAGGGGGCTGGAAACGCCACTACCATGTCGATCTCCTGAGTTCTCACGAACAAAGGAATACAGGAGCCAAGTATCCTGCAACCACGAGGCTGAACCGAGGAATCGCTGGTGACCCGCTGAAGGACTGCTCCTCTGCACTGCTGTCGCTTTGTGAAACCCTTTCTACCTCTGATCGAACCAGAAGGCCTGTACTGGTGCTTCGACCCTTGGAATAGTGGGGACAGCTATTCTCAGCATCTTCATCATCTCCTGCACGTAAGCCTTCGGAAGTGTCTCTGGGCCATCCAGCAGACTGACCAGCCTACCCAGGAGTCTTGCTCTGTAACCGCCGCCAGGTTGTGTTGTATTTTGAGTCCTTGTCACTCTCACACGATTCGTACACTTGGCATTCCCAAGTCTGAAGTGAGTAGGGTACATTTGGCTGAGATGCACACGGCCGCTCCGTTGCCCTGCTGTGGTAACAAACTGTGCGGGCTCACTTCGTTTGGGACATCTTTAACTCAACTCTGCTGCTGCAGAATCTACACGACGACGAGATGTCCCCTGCTCCCCTGAACCTGCCAGCAATGAAACTGACGCGGTGAAGCCTGGTCCTGCTTGCATCGGTGACAGGTGAGTAGCATAGCTAGGAACTGGTCGCCCTCCTGCAGGAGCCCATAGCTTTTCCCCGCTGTGTCAAACAGCACGCCTTTCCGTACTCGCGCTCTGCTTC
This sequence comes from Ambystoma mexicanum, assembly GCF_040938575.1. Classification (NCBI taxonomy): domain Eukaryota; kingdom Metazoa; phylum Chordata; class Amphibia; order Caudata; family Ambystomatidae; genus Ambystoma; species Ambystoma mexicanum. Next base: position 491,399,647 of record NC_090930.1, on the reverse strand, counting down.
TGCCCACAGTGGAGGCTGCACTTGAGTTGCGGAACTCTGTTCTTCTTCATTTGTGCACCAAACTGAACTGCCTGATTTCCTCGAAGAGACTCCCCTTTTTGCCCGTTGGCACCAGCGTGTGCAGGTACTTTTGAGCACAAGGCTCCACTCTTCGTAGGGCTTGGACTTCCTTTTAGTTAGGTGCCTCTGAAGGCGGACTGGGTCTAATAATTAGTTTGCACTGCCTGTTTTCCTCCCCTTCTAGGTGGACTACACATTTCGTGCATCTAACGCTTTAGGCTCGTTTGTATTTGTATATATATTGTATTGGTTTGGTATGTGTTGGTTTACTAGAGTTTTATTGTGATTTCTCGCTACGGTCATTGTTGCAAAGGCCTTGGAATAAATGTGTATATATTTTTAATATAACGCCTGTTTGGAGTAGTTTGTAAGTTTCCTTGCTTTGTGTGCTCATTGCGGGCTTTCAGTCCCCCTCACCCCTCTTGAGACCTAGTCTTGACCGCCGCGATCGCTACCCTGATTGGTCTGGCTTGTCCAGAGGTTACCCTGTTCCAAGTAATTAGGTTGGCCTTCTGAAATTCTGCGCCGCCAGGACAGAGTTCAGAAATCCGTCTTCACAAATTGGTGTACAGCAGTGGGATACGACTGAAGGTATCCAGTGTTGCGCACAAACTAAGGCATTTCAAGTTATTCCTACCAGGACACGTAGTGAATTGTCGTAGTATAACTTTAAAAAGGCCATAGTCCTATCTAACAGTATGGAAATAAATACCTTGTTAACTTTAAATGCTTCCAAATCCGAAACATTGAAAAAGATGTGTGCGGAGAGAGGTGTTTCCTCGCAAGGCACCAAATTGGATATGATCCAAAGAATCGTGGCGTGGCAAGAAGCGCAGCTTGACGCTATAACTTCTGAGGACAGTGCGGAAGGAGGTGGGGCTGCTCTCACTGGTAGAACCGACGGTTCTGCCGCTGCATTGATCCACCGCGATCACGAGGAAAGGGAGGATGAGATGTCTAATGTTTCCTCTGCCAGTGCTGATGGAGAGGCTATGCTTGAATTCAAGAAGCAAGAGCTGCGGTTTAGGCAGAAGGAGCTTGAGTTCAGCATAGCCAAACTACAAATCGAACAGGCAGAAAAACAGAAAGACAGGGATCACCAGTTGGAACTGGCCAGGCTTCAGGTTGCAAAAGGGTCCAAGGGTCCTGGACATGGGTCTGGGGCCTCCTCTCATTCACGGTTTCCGAAAGATCTGCTCAGTGTGTATGAGGAAAGGAATGACATTATGGACTGGCTGAATACGTTTGAGTATGCATGTGAAGTTCAAGAAGTTGACAATGCTGATAAGATTGCCTGGTTACTCAGCAGACTGCCCCATTCTGGCTGTAGTGCCATTGTGGAAATGTCGAAGGCTGAGCGAGCTGATTTCGCAATGTTAAAGCAAACTCTCATTTTAAAGTTTGGAAAGACTCCGGCCCAATATTTAAAACGATTCCGAGAGTACAAGAAAAAAGAAGGTGGTACTTGGGTATCTTATGTAACCGAATCCTTAAAAAACATGACTGGCTGGGTCGAAGGTTATAAGGTTTCTACCTTTGAAGGCATGATAAATCTTGTCATGCTGGAACACATTTTTGCATCTTCTTCCCCGGAGCTTAAGCAGCATTTGGCCGATTCGAAGGAGATAGATCCTAAGAAGCTGGCCATTGCAGCAGACTTATGGGTGTCACATCGAGTGTCCCATAAGGACAAAACTCATCCTGGTAAGCAGGAGGAAGGGAAAAAGTCCAAAGATAAGGAGGGTGGAGAATCTGATAAATCTTCTTCTCAAAAGGGCCACAAAAAGAAAAATAAGTGTAAGACACAAGAGAACTCACAGGGTAGTGGAGGTCAGCCTCCGAAACAGAACTCTAGTTACAATAAGCCTCCCTATGTAAACAGACCCAATGGCTCTTGTTTTGCTTGTGGAGCAACTGACCACGTGAAGGGGGATCCCCGGTGTAAGGTTAAACCTTTGGGGGTCCACTCCGCTAATCTGGCCTTCTCCTCCTACGAGGAAGAAGAGATTACAGGAGCATCCTTCTCCTCAGACTCATTCCCCAGTGGGATATAAGCTGAGGTAGTTTTAGTTTCCCTGGGTTCCTGGGAGTCTAAAGTCGCAGAGGCTTATGCTAGGATTCCAGATAATACCAAGCACTACTTTAAAGACAGTGTGCTGATCAATGGAGTAGATACTCCAGCTCTTAGGGATAGTGGGTGCAGTCGGACTGTAGTGGATTCTACCTTGGTAGACTCAGAGGAAGTTGCCAGAGCTACTCTGATGCCCACTAAGTTGGCTGACGGCCCACTCCGCATGTTCCCAGAAATACCTGTAAATCTTACTTTAAATGGTACAGCAGTCAGGATTCCAGTGAGCATTCAGAGAAACGTCCCAGGAAAGGTCTTGTTAGGCAATGATCTCAGAGCTTTAGGGCTCGTAGGAGACACTGCCGACAGACCCTGCACACGGTCTCAAACACGGGCAGCATTGGCCAAGACCCATACGCTGCCCCAGCCGAAGGGGAAATCCAAGGCGAAAGGAGTAAACAAGTCAAGACGAGGGAAAGAGAACATTCCCCCGAGCTCACCTACCACTGCGGTGGAGGAAGTTGGTCAATCGCCCGGGCCTGACGAGAAGGTGGCGATGCCTGAAGTATTTGACCCCAACGACCATCCTGAACTAAAAGACTTGTTAGTAGAAGGTGGTCCTGATAGGGAAGAATTCAGTAAAGGCCAACGTGAGTGCCCATCTCTGGAAGGCCTAAGGAGACAGGCCTGCTCCCAGCTTGAGGGTGAACCTCCTGGGACACATCGGATTTATTGGGAAGGTGGACTCCTGTATAGTGAGCCCACAGAGTCTACAGAAGGAGACCATAGGAGGTTGGTGGTTCCCCTTGCTGTAAGACCCTTCCTCCTGCAGTTGGCGCATGAAGTGCCCCTTGCTGGTCACCTTGGTATTAAGAGGACCAAGCAAAGGTTATCCATGCACTTCTACTGGCCCAAGATGGGGGTGCAAGTAGAAAGTCACTGCAGGAGTTGTGCTTCCTGCCAGTTATCTGGTAAGGCTGGCTCGACAATCCAAGCTCCATTGGTACCACTCCCAGTTGTGGGAATACCATTCGAAAGGGTCGGGATCGACATCGTTGGTCCCCTTGAACCGCAAACATCCTCAGGCAATAGGTTTATCCTGGTGCTGGTCGACCATGCTACCAGATATCCTGAGGCCATCCCATTGAAAACTGTAACTGCCAAGTCAGTTGCAAAAGCGTTACTTGGCATATTTACTAGGGTTGGCATCCCTAAAGAAGTTGTGTCGGATCGTGGCAGCAACTTTATGTCGAAGTATATGCAGGCTATGTGGAAAGAATGTGGGGTCACCTACAAGTTCTCTTCTGCATACCACCCCCAGACCAATGGTCTGGTGGAACGTTTCAACAGAACGTTAAAGAGCATGATTGGGGCTCTGGAAGAACCTCAGAGAAGAAAATGGGATCTTCTGTTACCATGCTTACTGTTTGCCTACCGAGAGGTACCACAGGAGGGTGTTGGCTTCAGCCCCTTCGAACGTCTGTTCGGTCATCCTGTACGGGGACCCTTAGCCATAGTGAAAGAGGGATGGGAGATGCCCACTCCCCCTGTTACTACCAACGTAGTAGATTATGTGCTGGGGCTCAGAAAACGGATGGTACTTCTGATGGGCTTGGCTAGTGATAAATTGAAGGCAGGACAAGCGCTGGTGAAACATTGGTACGACCAGAAAGCTTCCCTCATCAACTTTACACCTGTTCAGCAAGTCCTGATCATGTATCCCATAAGGCCTCGAGCTTTACAGGACAAATGGTCAGGCCCTTACACAGTGGTGGAGCCCCTGGGTGAGGTTAACTATTTAGTGGACCTTGGAAGGCCTGGACAGGCTCCAAAAGTGTTTCACATAAATAGGCTGAAGGCTTTCGTCCCAAGAGTCGAAATCGCAGCACTGCTACTGGCTTCAGATGTTGAGGAAGAGGAGTCTGAACCTCTCCCCGACCTGTTCCAAAGCGGTCCTTCAGATAGCTCCTTTGAGGGTGTCCGAGTGGCCCCTCACCTGACTTTTGATCAGCAGGCTGAGGTGAAAAGTTTGCTTAGGCAGTTTTCCCCCCTGTTTTCACAGTCGCCTGGTTTGACACCTTGGTGCAAACATAACATAGACACAGGAGACAGTGTACCTACCAAAAGTAGGGGATACAGGATGTCAGACAAAGTACGGTCTTATATTAAGACCGAGGTCAACAAGATGTTAGACCTTGGGGTGATTGAACCCTCTAGTAGTCCTTGGTCCAGCCCTGTGGTTTTGGTTCCAAAGGCAGGCACTTCTGAATTGAGGTTCTGCGTGGATTACAGGGCTCTGAATGCTGTCACCAAGACAGATGCACACCCCTTGCCTCAAACAGATGAGCTGGTGGATACTTTGGGTGCCTCCAAGTACCTCAGCACGTTTGACCTCACTGCTGGCTATTGGCAAATAGCGTTAGCAGAACATGCCAAGGAGAAGACAGCGTTTTCTACTCCAGACGGCCCTTACCAATTCAGGGTAATGCCGTTCGGGTTGAAAAATGCACCTGCCACTTTCCAGAGGCTTGTGAATCATGTGTTGAATGGGTTGGACGAATTCTGTCTTGCATATCTGGACGATATAGCAGTTTTCAGTGCCACCTGGGAAGACCATGTGAAACACCTCGGGATTGTGCTCCAGGCTCTTCAGAAAGCACACTTGACCATAAAGGCTAGTAAATGCCAGATTGGACAAGGCTCAATGGTTTACCTTGGACATTAAGTAGGTGGAGGGAGGATACAGCCTCTTCCCAGTAAAGTACAAGCAGTACAAGACTGGCCTACCCCCACTACACAGACCCAAGTGAGAGCCTTCTTAGGACTCACGGGGTATTACCGCAACTTCGTGGCAGACTATGGCACCATAGCTGCCCCTCTGACTGCCCTCACCACTCCGAAGAAACCCAAGAAGGTAACTTGGACCGACGAGTGTGAGAAGGCCTTCAATAGCTTAAAAGACTCCTTGTGCCAGGCCCCTGTCCTCAAGGCCCCTGATTATCAAAGACCTGTTATTGTGCAGACGGACGCCTCTGACACTGGGATAGGAGCTGTACTATCACAAGTAGATGAGAAGGGTAAGGAACACCCTATTGGTTTTATTAGTCGCCAGCTTAAGGACAGAGAGCTCAGATGGTCCACAGTGGAGAAAGAATGTTTCTCTGTTGTGTGGGCCCTAGGGAAGCTGAGGCCCTACCTCTATGGGACCCACTTCACTGTGCAAACTGACCATAAGCCCTTAAAGTGGCTAATGAACATGAAGGGAGAGAATCCAAAGTTGCTTAGGTGGTCCATAAGTCTACAAGGCTTCGACTTCACTATTGAGCATAGGCCAGGTGTCCAACAAAGCAATGTTGATGGGTTGTCCAGAATGTTTAACCGACCTGAACAAGAGACTCATCCAGGGGTGGATTAGTTCCCCCTGTCCATAGTCTGGGAGGGGCGAGTGTTAGGAAAGATTTCTTAATTGTGGGTAATTTTCCTTCCATGTGGCAACCCCTAAACTTTTTGCTGTTGTTTTCACCATGATCTAGACTTTGCCAGAGAAGTGCAGCCTTCTGCCGCACTCCTCTGGGCTTTCGCTCCATTCTTACAGGGAATCTGACATGCCCTTAAGACAGTCAGTAACGGGAAACGCTGTTTTCCGTAGTTTCTTTATCATGTTGCAGCTTTCGTGCAACATGACACAAGAGGGCACTGTAAACTAAGTTACTGCTCTCTTGGGTCTCTAGCCTTCTACAGGCCCTAGATACTCTTTTTGGATTGTAACTGATCGGTGCAAGTGAATCACAGACGGGAATGGTGGCAGCGATCGTTTCTTGTGTTTTTGAGCTCCTTTTGGCGTTTTAAGCGCGTTTCTCGCGCTTAGCCCAAAATGGTGGCCTGGCTCCCAAAATGGCCAGACCACGAGGCTCCTTTGTCCTGTCCGCTGACCGTCTTGCTCCCTTCACCTTCCCCAGGTTGAGCTGACCCGGGGCCTTCCTTATTTGGGCATGTACTTTCCCGCGAAACACAGATGCTTTTGCGGGCTTCTACAGGCCTTGTGTGTGCCTCCAGGATGTGGGCTGGGATGTCTGGTCCCAATACACATCCTGGGTGCCAGAGAGTCTAGTGTGGTATGAATGCCTGGGACCACCGTGGTCCGTGATAGGTCCACGTATGGTGTGAGTGTTTGATGAGCGGATCTTCCATTGGGTCCCCTCCGTTTTGGTGCGAAGGGAACCGTGGATAAGAGGGGGCTGGAAACGCCACTACCATGTCGATCTCCTGAGTTCTCACGAACAAAGGGATACAGGAGCCAAGTATCCTGCAACCACGAGGCTGAACCGAGGAATCGCTGGTGACCCGCTGAAGGACTGCTCCTCTGCACTGCTGTCGCTTTGTGAAACCCTTTCTACCTCTGATCGAACCAGAAGGCCTGTACTGGTACTTCGACCCTTGGAATAGCGGGGACAGCTATTCTCGGCATCTTCATCATCTCCTGCACGTAAGCCTTCAGAAGTGTCTCTGGGCCATCCAGCAGACTGACCAGCCTACCCAGGAGTCTTGCTCTGTAACCGCCGCCAGGTTGTGTTGTATTTCGAGTCCTTGTCACTCTCACACGATTCGTACACTTGGCATTCCCAGGTCTGAAGTGAGTAGGGTACATTTGGCTGAGATACACACGGCCGCTCCGTTGCCCTGCTGTGGTAACAAACTGTGTGGGTTCACTTCGTTTGGGACATCTTTAACTCAACTCTGCTGCTGCAGAATCTACACAACGACGAGACGTCCCCTACTCCCCTGAACCTGCCAGCACTGAAACTGACGCGGAGAAGCCTGGGTCTGCTTGCATCGGGGACCGGTGAGTAGCATAGCTAGGAACTGGTTGCCCTCCTGCAGGAGCCCATAGATTTTCACCGCTGTGTCAAACAGCACGCCTTTCCGTGCTCGCGTTCTGCTTCTGCCCACAGTGGAGGCTGCGCTTGAGTCGCGGAACTCTGTTCTTCTTCATTTGTGCACCAAACTGAACTGCCTGATTTCCTCGAAGAGACTCCCCTTTTTGCCCGTTGGCACCAGCGTGTGCAGGTACTTTTGAGCACAAGGCTCCACTCTTCGTAGGGCTTGGATTTCCTTTTAGTTAGGTGCCTCTGAAGGCGGACTGGGTCTAATCATTATTTCGCACTGTTTTCCTCCCCTTCTAGGTGGACTACACATTTCGTGCATCTAACGCTTTAGACTCGTTTGTATTTGTATATATATTGTATTGGTTTGGTATGTGTTGGTTTACTAGAGTTTTATTGTGATTTCTCGCTACGGTCATTGTTGCAAAGGCCTTGGAATAAATGTGTATATATTTTTAATATAACACCTGTTTGGAGTAGTTTGTAAGTGTCCTTGCTTTGTGTGCTCATTGCGGGCTTTCAGTCACCCTCACCCCTCTTGAGACCTAGTATTGACCGCCGTGATCGCTACCCTGATTGGTCTGGCTTGTCCAGAGGTTACCCTGTTCCAAGAAATGAGGTTGGCCTTCTGAACTTCTGTGCCGCCAGGACAGAGTTCAGAAATCCGTCTTAACAAGGACCAGCGGCGTCAGCCGCAGCACTATAGAGGTGCAGGGGCCGCCAAACAGCTGAGGCGGCCCCCATGGAGACAGCTGGCCCTTCACCACCTGGGTCCGCAGGATGCAGCGGCAGGCCCATGTGGCTCCGATGACAAGGGCAGACACAGCGCGAAAGGGGCGTGGCCTGCCTGGCCTCACAGTAGCCGCTGAGCACAGCGGGCTCTCTCCCTGCCTGCTCTGATTGCTGAGAGAGCATTTGGAGCGGGGCGGGGGAGGCCGTGTGTGCGCGTGCGGCAGCCCGCTCTGGGGCTGCAAAGACACAAGATGAGTAAAGTGCTCCGTCCGGATCTGTGGAAAAAAATTTTTTTTAAAAAAAAAATCGGAAGGTAAAGGAGGCCCTCGGCGGCCCGAGAAAGCAAGGGGGTGTGGCTGCAGTTCCGTGTACCCAGCAGCAGTTCCAGGAGCCCGGAAGATACGGCGGACTCGTGCGTGTACAGAGGCTCACTAGCCAAATTGGGAAAAAGGTGAACAACGAGGCATCTTCCGCAGGGTGGTGAGCTGCCCCCCCCCGCAATCACTCCAGTTTCGGAGCCCTCGGAAAAGTGAAGAAGAACAAAGGAAGGAGTGTGGCCTCAGACATCCGGACCTGAGGCGATGAAGAAGAAAAAAAAAAGAGGACAGTGAGGCCTGTGGTGACCAAGGGAGGCAACATCACTGGCCGCTTCTTCCCAGCCACATGGGCCACTTCCCCCTGCCCACCAGCATCCATCAGGTGAGCCTGGAGTGTCCCAGCCCCAGGACAAGGAAAGTTGGGTGAAGAACCCCGGAAGGCGAGCATATCCTGCTTTCCCCACGACAGGAAGGGGCAGATGTGAGGGTCTGCAACCAGTGTGTGGCTCACGGAGCACTATCCTGTGCCCCCATCGGCCCCAGTGATCAATAAGGGGGCACAGGGTGAGAAGGGTAACCCCGCCAAGCCCACCAAGAGGGACTAGCATGAAGGGTCCCCACGCCCAACATGCGGTGAGGGCCGCACCTCCCACCCGGAGAGGGCTGCATTCATCGCCCAGCCACTGGATAGCGGCTCCCCAAGGGAGTGCTCATGCACCCTCAATTAAAGACCAGCTAATGCCAGGCAGGCCCACATAAGGTACCAACACCCAGAGCCAGGCGTCAGCGTCTCTCAAGGGAGAATCCCACCATCCCGCCACCGGTGTTGCCCTGACACCTGCCCCACCAGGGAAAGGAAGTGGAAGGAGGGGCCTGCCGCCAAGGTGCCAGCAGCGCATCACTGGTGCCCCCAGACTATGGACGTGGCCGATGTGGACTCTGGGCCTCCAAAGGTGCGGCTTTGCCAGTTTTTCGTTGTGACTTTGATGTAGTGGGCCAAATTGTACATCGCTGAGGACTCAAGCTGGCCTCCTGCAACTCCACGATGGCGGAAGAAGGATATCATCATCAACAACCCCATGAAGGCTTGTGAGCCTGCAGATACGGACTTGCATTAAAATGGCCCAGTCGGTGGGCAAAGTAATGTGGTGCACACCCGTACATATGGAATGCTTCATGTGGTGCCAGTAGCTCTCATCAGTGTTTTGTGATAGTAGAACCACTCACCCAGGTTAATAAAGGGTGTTGAAAAAAAACTAGTAGTGTGGTTACAGTAGTATTAGTGTGGGGTTGAGTTGGGTTTTGGGGTTTTTGTTTTGTTGTTATGGAAAAGGAGGAGTGTTGCATGGCACCCCTCCTGGGAGCATGGTAGCTCCCAGGATGTTGTAATGGGTCACGTGGCAGTAGCCATGTGACCAACTTAATAAAAGAAACGAGCCGCTTCCGGCTCGTCAGTCAGACCAACCAAGACTCTGGTGTACTTATTGTTCGGCACCATGCTGGTGCTACACTGTGTGCTATGGGCCCAAGGACGGGGCCCAGCACGAGGACGTGCCGTCCATGAACGATGCGGCAGCCATGTGATCACGGCTGTTGTGGTGACCCCAGCCTGGGTGCCCCCAGAGCCGGGCCGTCGTGTGCTGGGTGCCCCCAGCCACTTGTGTGGCTCCAGTGACCTGGAGCGAGTGGGGTGACCTCCACTCCATTGTCCGTGGCGTGATCGCCGCCCAGAAGGACTGTGTCGTGTGTTCCCGACGTGTGTATGGGGCCTGCCCGGTGATCCAGAGCAGGCCCCCAACAGTGTGTACCATCCTAAGTACGCCTCACATATAACCTTTCAAAAGCAGCTAGCGGTCAAAGGCAGACACACATTTCACTGTATGCTGCTCTGCAGTGCACTGAGAATAATTAACTAAGTAAGCGAGAGCTCATGAAGCTTAACTGCAGTCACTGGAGGAAAGGTCTGTGACCTCTCATTGACCTAGTTTCACATTGTTCTGAATCAGCAGTCAGGTGACTGCCAGGAACAACAACTGGTTAAGAGAGAGTGTTGGGCGAGAGCTGGCTTTCACTGTCGCATCATTTGTTTATGCATGACATCATTGCTCGGCTGTGCGTCTTTATCACTCATGTTTCTTCCCGTTGTTATATATTGAATATACGCCATGTTATTTAATTGTGTTGGCACTGGGTGGTGACACTCTCACTTTAAGGTTGCACCCATGCTCATCCCCATTTTTATAAAACACCCCCTTTCCTTGTTTTCAACATTAATTTGACACACCCCTTATTGCCGAAATCAAGGAGTTTGTAAACAATTACAATACCCTGATGCATGGAAATGTCTTTCCTGCACAAGAAAACCAGACATCTCTGTGTATTGCCCTACTTGTTGTAACATCACTGAATTGTTTGACACAAGCATCTTCTGAATAAAATGTGCAAGTGTGCATGCATTACACTGTTTCGGGTTTTTGTGATGCAGTCATTTACTGTGGAGAATACACATAATGATGGCCTTTGGAATTCCAGTGGCCTTTTCCCAGTGAAGGGGCCATTAGCACTCTCTTGAGGAATGACCTGGGGCCTGTGAAGCCCAGCTATGGCTTTTACCATCACCATAGTTCAAAAGCCCTGGTTAGTGCCAACCTGCAGTATGCAAAATAAAAACAAAACACCTTTGTTTGGTTCTCAAAAAGGCAGACCTGCGTGTTTACACTTCAAAAAAGCAATCTTTTCCACATTTGTGGGGACAAGGATGCATATCACGGAGCAGTTTAACTGCCACCACCAGGGTTGTCCGATAATGATAAGTTATTTATATAGCGCTTTTATCCAAAGCGATTTACAGAACACATATTTACATACAATAAAACCCAATCGAAATCGGTACTCATTTATCGACTGCGGATGGATGAAAGGCTGAATTGGCCTTGCCGGGATTAGAACTTGCAGATCACGTTCAGATCGCAACAGCGAGCGCTCAACCTGCTGAGCTATCTTACCAGCTTTGTGTCTTTCTTGGTTATCAAGATGACATTTCCATCTGCTATCCACTCTCCTCTCCGATGCCTTTGGCTTTTCTACATATTTCATAGCTAGTTATTGACCATCGTTTGTGCATTAGCATGGTCTGTATTTGCACTAGTTCCAATGTGTGGTAGAATTATTTTTGAATCTGCATTTTTTTTAAAGGGCCGTCATCTCTTGTCTATATGTATTTTGTGACTGAGCACATGCAGGCCAAAATCGTCTTTCTGGTACTGCAAGCTCAGATTCCATGCCCAACACTGCACCATTGCTAAGGGCTATTGGGTAACTCGGCGCAAGACTCATAATCCTGCTGGGATCTGAGGGAGTGTGCTTTGCGTTCCACAGAAAGGAAGCCTCGCCAGAAAAGGTTCCACCGCCAGCTCCCTGCATCCTGAATTTTGGATTATGGATCCAGCGCGTGGATGATGAGCAAATGCTATGGGACAGTGTGTAGCAGATGGTCTGGTGAATGGGGGACCTGCTCTGAGAAGGCCTGCTCCCGGAGGCTTTTACAGACCCTCTCCTGCATCCAGCAAACCAGTGAAGGGGAGAGTGGATAGCAGGCGGAAATGTCGTCTTGATGACCAAGAAAGACACAGCACGGTGAAGATGCCAGCATTTTGCAGCTGCTCAAGTTGATAAGAGTCCTATTTGCGTAAACAACATAAACAACACGAGCAATCTCACTGCCAAAAAGGGCCTAAGTCCTTAGGGGAAAGGTATAATTCTATTGAGTAGCTTTCTGGTAACAAAAGTCACATTTTCTTACTTGTGATATTTAAAGTGTGACAAAGAGGTCCTTGTTTATAAAGAATGTATCACTGCTCAGACTGGTGGATGGTTGGGTCTCAGCGGCTGTCGCAAGACCTTGTACGGCCATGCCTTTGCATTGGCTCGAATTACTACGATTTGTATCTTGGAGCGATTCATTTTTAAGAAGTTTTGTGCCAGTCATCACTTGTGAATAGGAAACGTGACAGAGGAACGCAGATAGTTTGTATTTGGAGGTTAGCTTGAGCCAAAGCTGAATTCTATTAATGTAACTTTAAACATGAGTACCAAAGAGAGGATTAGGATGGCCAAAACAAAAGAAGAAAACAAATGTTAAAAAGTAAAGACACAAGAGAGGATTCCTGCGGCTGCCCACAGTGAACCTGGGAAAGGGTGGAGGCAATAGGAGAAAAAAACAGCCTCAAATGTCTGATCTTTCGGGAAGGATTCATGCCACTGTATGGGGCTTGGTGTTGGATACCCACTTGCAATCTGGTCAGTAAGATGAAGTGGTTGACAGCTGAACCCAATCCATGAGGACTAGGACCCCATCAGCACCACCTCAGGGATGTAATCTACCCTTAATTAGGCCTGAGATCTCAAAATGATCAATACATCTAATGTAATAGGCATTTATACTGCCCCTGTTATCACATATCCGTCTCTTAGCTCTAAGGCTTTGCTGAATGGATATTTAGAATTGATCCCGAGCATGTGCTTCTATACCATGGTCTATGCAGGGAGGTTGAGAGGGTGGGATAGAGAGGGAGTTAAAAAAAGTTGGTATCTGTCTCAAAATAATCTGGAGCATTGGAAACAATGCAATAGCATATGCAAGGTCTTTGCACATGCAACAGGTGCCAGAGGATGGAGTTCAGGAGAAGAAAGCAGAAGTTGAGCCACCACCAATTGAGGCACAAGAGTGAGAAGAAACAGCATCATCTCAGCAACACAAAAAGCCAGACAACGATGAGGAAGAAAAGGTCGTTCCTGAACATTCCCTACTTCTGATTTCCTTGGAATCAGATGACAATGAAGAACACAACAAAGATTATACTCCAGCTCCTAATTTAAGCTTTGCACTAAGACACCTCTAGTTTGACGATACCATAGGTAACAATGGACACAAAGAGAGAGAAGAAGAGTGTGCAGGCATTGAGAGACCTATGCAATTGTTAAGTGCAAGTGTAAGCACTGTACTCGGGTAGCTAACTTCGGATCCTCCCTGTGACATTCGACATTCTTTTCCAACTACAGTCTGACATGACACAGGCTAGTGGCAGTACAACATTTCAGTCAATCACATCAACAGCACCAGCCGGTCAGTCAACAGCAACCACACCCACGGCAAAATGCGCCAAGCAGACCACAAGTAGAAGGGGAGGCAAGATCCTATCACAGGCCTCCCACACACTCCGGGGTGTGGAGTTATTATATGGCAAGAAAAACAACAAGATCATCTTACTTCCTGTCATATATGCAAGAAAAGTGTCTTACAACAGAAGCCTGGTACCAATTAGGTCACTTATTCACAGTGGGCCCACACAAGAAAGCATCATCCGCATGTATGGCAAAGAAAGCATGACATGTCAGACTACTCAACTGTTGGCAATGGGCACATATAAACGACCAACCACACTACTATAACAGACACATCACAAGGAAGATCACACAAAGGATTCCTCAGATTATAAAGATTTGTGTGGAACCCAGCTACAGTCTAATTGATTGGGCGGCATGGGGAAAGGTAGTGGAGACTTTGACTCTGATGGTAGTTGTTAAATGTGTTGCAAGGGTACATCTTTAGTTTTTCTTCTGACTTCAATTTATTTGGCTTAACCAACCAGAGGAGATACTCTCTGAGTCCTAGTACTGTGCTCACAATCTGGAGGCTCAGACTCAATTTATTTGCCATTACCAACCATCAGAGCCACACAGCGTCCTCTACATAGTGTTACATTCTTGACTTTTTTAGTCTGTATAATACTAAAATTGGATTCTTTGTTGGTTCTGCATCAATCTAACTGTCTGTCCCATTCAATTGAACCACTCTCCAAGTCCTATCACCACGCTCACAACTTGGAGGAATTGCCTCAATATATTCAACTCTACCAACCAGCAGAGACACAACATCCTCTACATAGTGCTATATTCATGAGTTCCTCGGTCTGGTTAACACCATCATTGGATTCAGTGGTGCGTTTGCCTCAATCTATTTGCCTTCACCAACCCGCAGAGCCATGAATGTTTTTTCTGATCTCGCCCAGTGGTGGTTGTTCTGGATCACAGGACTGTACTGCAATGAATTCCTCCATCTTTGACTGCTGACTGCTCCCCTTTCCTTCCAACGATAGCAAGACCTCTCACTATGTGACTTTACCAAGATCACAAGGTTCTACTTGCTACAGTTAAAAACAAACCAGCTTCTCTGACACTGTTATATTGTAAGATGCCATATTATGCTTTAAACGCAAAACCACATTTGCACTGTTTGCTATAAAAATCACTAATGACATCTGAGTTCTGTTTTTATGTATAATTCAACAATTACTATAATAATATTTCTGGGAGGTTTTAGGAATCGAGATAATTATTGCATTGCCGTTTATCTTAACCATTACCAAGTTCCCTGTAAACCCCTTGTCATGGTGTTGCATAATTACAACAGCAATCTCTATGTATCTGTATTTATTGATGAACCTTGAACAAACCTCAGTCATGGATGTCCTCATTGATGTTCAACTCTGGATGCTATGAAACTGGTAATGCACAAACATTTCTAACCAAAGCAATCCAGCCTCATGGGCTTGCCAATCCCACATCCCTTCCTTTTGACTGGCCTATCGACATGGGTTTGCCACCAAAAGCCTCTTGTTAATGGGCAATATGGGATCCTTTTTTTGTATTTCTTTTTATTGAAGTTTCAACATTTCATATTAAGAACAGAAAATAAGACATGTGTCAAACTGGTCCCCAGTATATGAACCAGGACCGAAATAGTGTAACCCCCTCCCTGGCCAGACACTTCCTTCACAAACGTTCCAGGGGTCTGCTAAACAAACAGAAGAGCCACGAGTCACGAGGGCGAAATAAATATGTGTCTGAAGAAACCAGCCCTCCCTTCTGACACTGTCCCCACAATAGGATGTGCTTGCATTCCACTATTAGAGTCCTGAGGCTTGACAATTAACACGATAGGCTATTCGGGGTGTGCTTCCAGTATCTCTAGATTATCCTTCTAGCTTTGGCACGAGAGAGAGCGTCCCACTGCATGTGCTTAATACTTTAGGTCTGGTAGTAGCAGGTCAGAGATTTCCAGCACTGCTTGGCCCAGGGACCTACTTAGCGACACACGCAGAGCAGTTCTATAACTCCAAATATCGTGTACCACAATTTCTTAATTCTGAGGCCTGACCTCAAGATACGGTCAAGCACACTCTGCAGGGCTCAATCAGCACAGGCAACATTGCCTTCATGTTTTAAGGTGTTGCATTAGCAATATCCCCTACGCTGGATTTTCAATCAATCAAATGCTTTGTATTGGTGCATTGCCATGAAAGAACACATAGGATATGAATCATGAAAACAACAGCAGAACAATATACAGTTAAAATAGAGGGTTCAACAATATGTCATTTTCTTAAAAAAAAGAAATAGCAAAGCGCTGATGCTATAGGTGGATTTATAAAACAAATTACATTGTCCCATTGTCCCTTCAAATTTTGACACTACAGTTAAAGACCATTCCCGCGCAATCAATTCGAGGGTATAACTTTCCTATTGTTCACTAGTCACCAAGATCATCGGATGATTCATGAGTTGATTAAAGGCCATATCTTGAATAAAAAGTGCTTATGCTTCGAGGGGAATGAGGTCGACCTGTAGCATACTTCATGGATTTGAATCCATAATTGCAACAATTCTTTCAATGCTAGTGACAAAAAATCATCAAATACAAATACTTGCATGATTCCTTGAAATGTTCAAACAGTTATAATATTATTATTATCATTATTATGATGTAATTTATTCCTAGCAATCCAGGCACAAAATACATAATTTGATACTGTGAGGATAACAACATTATCTGTTCTTCTGCAGCCCATCAGGGCCATTGTAGTGGTGTGAATATTAGCATAATTAAATCTAGGCTTTAAATAATGCCTTCTCAGGCTCGGGTGCAGGGCAAAATCAACAGAAGGTGGATATCCATGCCTCTCGTGCCCAAACAGTGTGGGCAAGAGTCTGTTATTCGGGCCCCATTGATAAGTGTGTATGGCCAGTGGTCGAATCACACATGTGAAGTTCAAATAGAGTGTACACGCTAATTTGGATCTAACATGTTCTATATATTGTTCATTTCCCAAAGTTATTTTGCAATCTGGGTAAGATGTTAGAAGGGGGGAACTCAGACTCTTATTAATAAAATATTCCACGTCTCTAAGTAGGAATTCCTTCGATATAGCTGATTTAGCCTTACAGCTGATGTTGTTTTTCGACTGATCCAACAGTAGTTGTAACCCAGGTAGGTTTGAAGATCTTTAACATGCTTGCACCAAAGCAAACCTCTCCTTCTCTAATGCTGCAGCACCCCTTGTAGTCCATCCCTATACTTGGCCAATGAAGATGTACTCCATACCCTACCCAAGAGAGCAAGGGTTAGGTAGCAGTGACACGGCCGATGGAACTAAGGCCAGTCTCCCCATGCAATGGGATTGCAGGGGTGCCCCTTGTCAAGTTCAGCACATTTTTGAGGCACACATTCTCCATGACCTCTAGCACTGTGCCAGTGCCATGGCCCCAGATCTCAGAGACATAAAACACAGCTTGTCAGGCTTCAAGATTAAAGGGGTTAAGGGCCGGACTTCCCTCTCATAAATCGAGCTGTGACTGACATGTACCTGCTTAGTGTTAGGTTAGATCTGTCCACCTGCTGGGCCCAATTGCGCATGTCTGTAAACCTAATACCCAGGTAATCCAAGGGTTTTACTTATTTAATGGAAGCATCACCAATTTGAAGATTTATTTTTTGTGCTTTCTTCTTGGGGGGTTGAAAACCAAAGATTTGGTTTTGGATCGATTTAACCAGCAGAATATTATTTTCACAGAAAGCAACACATACCCCTATCTGCTTTCTCAGTCCAGGAGGGGTCAGGGAGACCAGGACTTTGTTGTTGACAAACAGCAGCACATAGTATTTATCCCTGCCTAATGTTGGGGCATCAGTCATAGCAGTCAACTGGACCACTATTGCGCCATTATTATAGAGGCTAAATAACATGGCCGCCAGGACACAGCCGCGGTGCACACCTTTCTGGACTTCAAGAGGAGCTGTTGTAGCCCCTCCCAATCTCCACTTTATAAAACTCTCATTTTGTGAGTAGAGTAATCTAAGCGTGTAATATAAAGGAAGTGGGATAGCAAGGTTATCCAATATTTTCCACAGTTCTGTCTAGGCACTTCATCGAAGGCTTTCTGAAGAACTATAAATACTGTGAATAACTTTGTTTTTCTTAGGGTAACATACTTCTGGATTAGGAGATTAAGCTTGACCATGTGATCAATGATGCTAATCCCAACCTGAAACCCTGCATGCAAGTGGCTAATCGTGTTGTTACTATCTATGCATTTATGTGTTGTAATAATGCCCTTGCAATGATCTTCCATGCAGTGTGCACAAATTACATAGGGCAAAAATTAGATGGATCACTGCATCTCCCTTTCTTATATATGGGGATGATTTCGGCCTTCCTCCATGAATCTGGCCCACTGCCCTCTGCAGGGACATCATTCATTGACTAGACGTAACCGGAATAGGCCCCATAGTAAAGGTTCTGATTAAAAAAACATGGATCAGGAAATCAATGGAGAAAGGCATAAAAAGATGCGGCTCGTATTAGGCCCAGCTAGGCTTTACCTTGCCTGTTTGTGCAAGTGTCGGGACCACAAAGTACAATTTGAAATTGGGTACCATCAGCCTGCACTTCTCTTTGTCTTTGCAGTGTGTCCAGCTTGATGTTTGCCCTGGCATCCTGCTTTAGATGGATCAACGTGAGTTTGGATATTCTTGGAGAGCGCTTGTTAGAAATTGGTAAAGTGGGTATGATAAATATATGCAGCCTCTGGGGAAGAGAAACCCTTCACAACAGAGAAATGAGCCCATCAGGGAACCTGGAAGGGTGATCCATAACTGCACATTCCTCTCAATGGCATTCCACTGTGTGACAAAATGAATGTTGATCATGGAGTCAGTGAGCTCTGTAACTTGATCCCTTGGTACTTCAAGGCGCAGGTAATGTGGACATGGCAAATGCAATAGAAGTTTAACTGAGAAGCCTATGCCCTTTGGCCGGGATTTCAATTTTCCCCAATTGATTATGAAGCAAGTTGTCCAATAGGTCATGGGATTGTGTTTTAGACGTTAATAGTGCATCGCTGTGTGAGAAGGTAAGGTTTCATGGACACTGGAACATGTACAATGGACACTGGAACATGCAATCTGTTGTGAAGGGCTGCATGAGTCTCCAATTATTCAGCAGACTAGAGTCAGATGCCATTCATTGAAAGGCCCTTCTGGTAGGTGAATTCAGTTTCCTGTGGGTCATAGATTTCTCTAGAGTTGGGTCAGAAACCACATCCCAATCCCCTCAGAGAATCACATGATGGTCTGGACGGTAATGCAATACATAGTGAATGACTTGATAGAACAGTCGATCCCCGCTATTTAGGCAATATGCTGACATCAGTATTGTGTCTTATCCAGTCAGGGTGTCTATCGCAGTCCCCCAGCATCCCTTTGAATTCACCAGCACCTCCTTCTTTTAAAACTGGACGTCTCTATGGAACATAGTTTTTCTTCCCCAAGGTTGGGTTGAAGCAAGCCTGACTTTCAGTAGAGGTGTACCCTACTTTAGCTTTGAGTAAGTACTCAGTCGAATTCTGGCTGAAAACATGCTGCTTGGCTGCAGCCAAATGGTGTCTTGCTTTTTGCTTCCTGTTGAATGCATTGTCTTCTTATTTGAGTACAATGTAATAACTTTGCTGATTAAGTATCAGGCTAAGTTGCAAATGCCTGTTTATCGGAGAGAAGGAGTGGTGAGGATGAGTGAGAGGCGTACATGGATTGTTCCTCGGAAGAATGACTATGGAGAAACTAAGAATGTGTTTTTCATCAAGTGATTCCACACTGTTGCAGTCATTGAGACCTTGTTCCAGGCCCAGCTCAGAGTGGTTGGTGGAGGCACGTGACCAGCAACCAGTCCAGACTCAAACCCCCCACTTCTGCAGCTGTGACATGCTTTATTCACTTGGTGACCTGGACAAATGTGGTGGTGCTGCAGCTCAGGGCCTCCTGGCAATCAGCCATCCGACTCAAAAGAGAGGGTACCCAATCCCCAACACCAGCAATGGAGGAGCACTAAGAGGGACAAGGAAGGCGGAGATGGAAACTTCCAATAGAATTCCATTAAGATAAAAGATTTGTAGGCAGTGGTCCAGACTATGTTTGCAAGTATTACACATTGTATTCTGTGGTACAATCAGGGCCAGGTTCCCTCTGTGGTGGCCCCCAGCTATGGGCTCATCCAGTGCTGTTCTAAGACCAGTCTTTGAACCCACAACCAGTGATCGAAGTGGGCGGGAGCAGTTGGCAGCGGCGATCCTCTACTTTTAAAAATTAAGTTTTACTGCTCATATACTTTTATTTAAAAAAAACACTGTTCCGGAATGGTTTCATCTTAAAATAAAAGTGTAGGAAGAAATTGAAACTTGCACTTTCAGTGCACTGCACTTAACGGCTCTTAAACAGCAGGTGCATGTGTTTGGGGGTTTATATTGTGCGTGGGAAGAGCGTGGCAATGGGGATTGTGGGGAGCAGAGGAATGCCAGTAGGGAACATAGTTCCGCTACTTCTTTTCCTACACTTCGACCACTGCCCATAACTCTCTTCTGCCTCCCCAGGACAAGCATGTGAGGGAATCCTGGGGGGAAGCTGCGCTCTCCCTCATACCATTGACAGAAGGCAACTATTCTGTGTGGCATCTACAGTGACTGCTCCCAGAGACACAGCACCGGCCCTTAGTCCGTGGTCTCCCTCCGGTACTGGTGCGGTTGATGAGTATATTTCACGGTGTTGAACAAGTGCCACGGTCCGGGTTTCCCCTCTCCCAGCTTGCAGCGTTGTAATGCCTCTCACGGACGGCATCACTCAGGCCCACACATTAATTCACAGCTTAATATTGTCCGGGTAGGTTTATAGTCATAATATCGAAAAAATAATGTCGAATTACAAAAATGTCGAATTCAAAAATGTCGAATTCAAAAATGTCGAAAACACATACATATAATAGAAAAAGTCATTAATTCGAAAATAAAATGTCGAAAAAGAAATCGAAAAACCAATGTTAAAATAACTGTAAAATGTCACACATACTAACGTTTTTTATTGGGGGGGTCCCCCCCAAACCCCCCATCCCAAACCCCTACCCCAACCCTCCACTCCTCCCCATCCCCCCCAACACCCCCATGGATATACCTTTAATTTTTTTAAAAAAGTATTTAATAAAACATTAATTAAATAATTAATTATAAAAAAAAAACATCCCAAACCCCTACCCCAACCCCCCCCCCTCCCCATCCCCCCCACCCACCATGGATATACCTTTAACCATTTAAAAAAATTATGTTTTATAAACTATAATTAATTAATTATTTATTTAAACATTAATTCGAAAAAATATCGAAAAAAATTCGACATTTTTGTAATTCGACATTTTTATTTTCGACATTTTTTTTCGACATTATGACTTTCGAAAATATTGCATTCCATATTATGACTGGACACCGTCCGGGTAGGCTCACTGAGTGCCCAGTTCTTCAGGGAAGAAACACAGATGGTAAACCCGTACAATACAGTGTTTAAACATGATGTGAGCTAATGCACAGACAAAGTCTGTAAGCTTCCATGGACTTCCAATCTTCCAGCATTTTGCATTAGTACGGTTATCCCTTCTCCAGGGTTCGAAATTGTGAGAAGCTGGGAGTTACTTGGCTCGTGGTTGTAGCCAAAGTGAGCCTGGTTATCTTGAACCTAAGAGCTACCAGGAAGTACTTGTGTCTCCCCATGCAAGTGGTGTCCTACAAACATAGCTATATGATATTAACTGTGTAGGTTTGGGAATGTGTATAAAAATAATAAAGGGCACACCTAAGGGAAATTTGTAGCATATTGGATAATATATACTAGACAAAAAGTCAAATGTGCATCTTATGTGCATGTTAGAGTTGCTGTGCACTATGTGCTAGCTCATGGTTTCTCAGATGTAGCTCCTGCCTAACTGGTGAAGGTTGATACCAAGGAGCTGTGCTTTGCTCTTGGTCAACAAATACTATTTTCGATCCCTGCTTTTCCCTCCAACATCTGTGTCATGTGTGTTAATACAGATATGCAAAGTTGTGTTTGTCAGATACAAAAACATTTGGACAGTCAATATCAAAAGTATTGACAGGCTTTGCTTTTAAATTCATGTCCAAGCACATCTTGTACGTAAAATGGACTTCTTCAGCACACTAACAAGCCTTCTCTGATGAACTCTCTGACGACTTTCTTACCGTTGCGCTTAATTTCACTGAAGCATCGTCGCCAAGCTAGCGCTGATCACCCCCTCTATCTCCTGCTCTCTCTTGAAACCAACCCCTTTACCCTCCCAACCTACCAGCCCTCTCATCATTCACACCTATTTTCCACTCGGTATTCAATGATCTACTAGCACTAAGATGACCTTCCAGCTCCCCAGGAGACCCTTGCCCACAGTCTTTTAAAAAAGATGTTTAATGCCATCTGTGCAGGCAATGTCACCTGCTCCATCATCAATAACTCTCTGTCATCTGGTATCTTCCCAGAGGCCTTCAAAACATCTCATTGCAAACCGCTATTCAAAAAACCTATCCCCTACCTCCTTTACCCATCGAGCTACCGCCCAATCTACAACACACGCTTCATGGCCAAAGTAATAGACCGCGCTGCTTATAAGCAACTTGGCCTCTTCACAGAAGCCAATAGGCTGCCCGACCCAAACCAATCAGGGTTCAGACCACTTTTTGGAACAGAATCTTCACTTGTCTCTATCTGGGATGACCTAAAAGAACAGCTGATTCAGAAGGATGCACTGCTCTCATCCTCCTCGATCTTTCCATGGCCTTTGACACCATCTACCACACAATACTTAGGAGCAAGCTTCTCACCCTAGGCATCAAAGATTCTGCCCTCAATTGGATCTCCTCTTTCCTCTCTAATCGCACGCAAATCATTCTGCTTCCACATTTCTCCTCCCCCCTCAGTCCATCCCAAAAGGGGTCCCACAAGGAGCCTCCTTGTCACCCCTCCTCGTCAACCTCTACCTTAGCCCACTGCCAGCACTCATTCGCTCTCAAAATCTTACTTGCTACAATTATGCAGACGACATACAGATAATTTTCAAAATTCCCAAGATTCCAGCCTCCCCATTTCTGACCTCGCCTCTTGTCTCTTGGCTATCGACCTATGGATGACAGCCAGCCCGCTTATCCTGAACCCAGGAAAAACAGAAATCCTAATGTGCAGCAAATCTGCTCTCTTTTCCCAACCTATACCATGGCCACAATTCCTTGGAGCCCCACTTGCCACATCCACAAACGTAGAATATCTTGGACGCACCATGGACACGGACCTATCTGAGCACAACTAGCCTGAAATGCCTTCATTGTGGCATCCGCCCAGTAACAGCCACTTACCACTAAACACACAAGGCACAGCAACTCTCTTCATACCACTATATACATCCCTTAGAATTATGGAAATATTAACAAATCGCCTGACATTGCACCCATTCCCAGGCAACATAACCCCTCCCACACACCCCTCCATCAAGGGGATTATGGTGGCCAGGTACTCCAACCTATTGCCCAAGCCTTAGTCCACACCAACCAAGTCTCGTGACTGCCCCTACCACCCGAACTGCATCAATAAGACAGCCACATCCCGCACACTCCCAGTTTCACACCATGAAATCCCACAAGATTGATTTAATCTCTGCATCTGTTACATATAAGGGAAAAAAGAAATTAACATTAAAAACATGTTGTGCTAGAACTACAGCCCTGCAGCACTTGGATATATTGTGGTGTCTGGCAATGCACTGACGTTGGAGGAATTGTGTGCCAGGGATATGAAGCGCAGGTGGGAGTTTTCTCATGCACTTTACTTGAATGAACTCTGGGATTTGCCCAGAATCACACTGGGAGGACGGAGGACGTGAGGTCTGACCGGGTATTGCGCTTGGATGAACTGTTAAGGTTGGCCATTCATAATACTTGTATCAGTTGTGAAGGTTTAGCGCATGCACTCTATTCATGAAGATTTGCTGTGCCCTCTTGGAAGAGAGTGAAAGTGTAGCTCATGTTCTACTAGTGGTAGTTTGTGAAGACTAGCCTGATTGCTACCCATCTGTCGAAGCCGCAAGAATCAACAGAGAATGACTCGACCTGAACAAACAGGTGCATCGAAAACAAATCTCTAGGTAGGTATAAAATGCACACCGGCATTAGGCAGGGCTACCCGCACTCATCAGAATAAGCAATGAGTACGACAAATTCGGTCTCGCTAGTCACATAATTGTTCTGCTTACTCACACCAGACTACGCCTCAATACCTCTGCCATCAGTATTCAGCAAAGACCTATGACAAATTCGGGCCAGCTTGACACATAATGAGTCTCTTGTATTCACGCTCTCTCCTGACCTCGCTCAGCACCCATTCACATGCCTGAACTCGTGGGATGCCTTTTATCAGAGCCCAGCCAGCCCTCCTAAGGCTTAAAATGGCCAAATAAACCTACTCTGTGA
Organism: Ambystoma mexicanum; assembly: GCF_040938575.1. Taxonomy (NCBI): domain Eukaryota; kingdom Metazoa; phylum Chordata; class Amphibia; order Caudata; family Ambystomatidae; genus Ambystoma; species Ambystoma mexicanum. Next base: position 491,375,903 of record NC_090930.1, on the reverse strand, counting down.
TTTTCCCACATTTTGGACTTCGGTCCCCAAGGGCGTTCCCACCAATAGTGCATTGAGACTATAATAATGGCAAAAGGCACTACATAAATGCCAACTACAATACAATACAATAGAATGAAAACAAGTCCTCTTGAATCACACCCATTGTAGTTGCCCTATAATAACTCGATAGAATAATGTACAATTAAATATTTCACACAAACAGTACAAACAGCAATACAATCTCAATACAATCTTAATTGATCAAGTAAATAAATACAATTAAAAGAAATACGTACAATTAAAATAAGACATCATTATTAAAAACTAACTTTAAAAATCTCATAGCAGCAATAAACAATTATGTCTCTGCCACACACAGGAGTCAAACCAAAACCCTTCTGTTGATAAGTCATCCAAATTCAAAACTAGTTTTCCAAACAATTCTGTGCAATAGTCTAGCAATATATTACTTTTTTTTTATAAATAAGCGCCAAATAGATTCAACTCCCACCTTACTAAAACGTCAAAGTCTCAAATTTTTGGGTACCTTATTTCTTTCTCCCACAACATCATTTGTAGGGAATATATTCAATTTCATTCTTAACACCACATTCCTACAGTGGTGAGAAGGATGCTTTAAATGTTGGCATTGCATTTAAAGATTTAATATTATATTTAAAATCCCTGTTTTCAATCCAGTACCTTTCAAAAAGATTTTTCTTAGTTTTATGTGGCCGGATGACAAATTAATTGCCATTATGAGAGACAGGAATCTCCCCAATTATTTTAAATTTTACAGGAGTGCCTTAACATCTCAGCCCTCAAGATCACAAACAAACTACTTACCTAGGCCGCCAGGAAGCCTCTATATAACTGAGGAAGCCTCCAATCAATACGCGCATGCAATGAGACAAGCCCTAATTTATGTCAGATAGCAGGCAATGGGACTCCTTGAGGCAGGGACAAGAACATATTTCATATTTTGGCCTCTAGTATAGACCAATCTAAGCGATCATCAACTGAATTCGTGCCATAAAGTAATTTAGGTACAATTTATTGGTGATAACAGCTCAGGACGGGAGTGATATTAAAACGCCCAAACTTGTTGTCCTGCTGACGCAATTGAACAGCAGCTGCCAAAATCACAGTTTTTGCAGAGCTATTCAGGAGGTATTTCACTTTATTGAAGTGGATAGACACTCCTAAGTATCTAAAGTCACTAAGAATCTCCAATCAATGTTGGTCCCATAATCAACCAAATAAAAGACTTCTTCATCATCCTTTTCCTCACTGGGTTCATAATTAAAATCTTCGATTTTCTAATATTTAAATGTAAATGAAAGTCCTTACGATATTCATTTACAGCAGTTAGTAACTGCTGCAACCCTATTGACGTTTAGTCACATAACCCAATATCATCAGAATACAACAAATAATGAATAGGGGCGGTTCCCAATATCTCGGAATTAGCCGTAACGTTCTGTAGAGCAGCACCTAAATCAGATATATAAAAATTTATTAATAATGGGGCCAAAATGCTGGCCCTGCCATAAATCACGCTCTGTCTCAACCCAATTTGAGAAAGTGCCACGCAGGTCTAAGCTTACTTTGAGTCTAGTACCTGTATGCAAGTCTTCCAAAATACTCAACAATGACGGGGGACATCCCTGCGCTGGCATCTTCTGCCATAGTTTAGCTCAGATCACACAGTCAAAATCCTTTGAAAGTTCTTTTTACCAATGTATTGAGGTGCCTACACCCTTCTTGAAACCATTTGATACCCAACTAAACAATCTGCAGTGATTGACCATAGTTGAAGTGCCTTCAGAAACAACGTGGCAAGTATTTTATAAGAGGCATCCAAATAAATAGCTCTGTAATTTAATGGATCATAGCTATCACCATTCTTAACAAGCATCAGCAAGGCCAATCATTTTGGCTCTTGGGTAGGTATAGGGAAGGCATTTGCTAGGCACTATCTTAGCAGTGCCTGGCAAATGCCTTATTCTTATACACAAGTCAAAACTGTTGGCTTTACCAATGCTTGTTTTTAACAGGACTTCATTGAAAGCCGCTCATAGTGCTTATAAATTGAGTGGCTGAAGGCAAACCTGGATAAGACAATTTTTTTACACCACTAGTGCTTACAGCTCCAATGAAGTTTTTAAAAAATGCTTTGAAAAAATACTGGCAGGCACCAAGAGCACACAGTTTGATGGTAAGTCTTGATAAAGCTAGCTCAAATATATCCAAGGAGGATCTGTTTGGGAAGGGAGGGGCAGGAAGTGGGTGGAACACCCATAGGGTTTAGCATGGCCATGGCCAGTTAATGGTTGTGTAAATAACCAAACAACACCTATGCATTTAGTGTGCTTCCTCTCTAGCTGTACATCAACATAATGGTATTAAGCTTTCTTTGCCTTTGCAGCAGCGCCCAAGATGCATTTCAGTTGAAAATGTTGAAAGGCCCTGACAAGTAACAGGTTGCAATAGACGGGAGAAGTAAAACCAGAATGTGGAATTAAAAATGTAGGTGAAAAACAGAGCCTTTGGCACATAAATGCTAAGTACTTCCCCCCCAACAGTGGAGAATTTTACACTTACCTACAAGCCACCGTCAACTTTCACTTTGTTTAACTAACATTGCAAATAGGTCTCAGTGGTGGGTTAACAGCATTAATCCGTCACAGGGACATTTTTGCAAGGTTACTAAAAACAAAGTGAAAGTCGTCAGCATCAGGAAAGCCAAGCCGCCACCAACTTTCATTTTGTTTAACATTGCAAATAGGTCCCGATGGCGGGTTAACAGCATTAATCCGCCGCCGCCACATATTTGCAACATTGGTAAAACAAGCTGAAAGCAATCGACGGAGGCAACGGGAAAGCAAAGCTGCCGCTGACATTAAATTAATTTCACTAACATTGTAAATAGGTGCCAGCAGCGGGTTAACAATATTAATACATATTTCTAACGTTAGTAAAAAGAAATTCAATGTCGGGGTGGTTTAAACCCACCAGCAAAAATTAAGAAATGCAAACAAAACACATAACATTCAGGTATGGCTTACCAGAAACAAAATGGCTTACTTGGACAAACAAATACACACTGCACATCCAGGCACAGCACTAACTACACAGCCAATCAGGTGTTCCTTACATCAAAAACACTAAACCAATCCCCACAAGTCACTACATGTACATTTTCAGAGCCATTTTAAACCCAAACGAAACCATTACAGTACCCTGTTTATTTTTAATAAACAATACTGCAAAAGGTGTAACAACCTGAAAGCTGCAGTAAATATATTTGAAAGCATCAAACAAGTTGCATTACTTTAAAATAACATTAACAGATGGTGGCTGCCATTTTGGAAGTAGAAATGGCTGCCAAATTCATGATACAGTAGAAAATCAGCCACAGAGCGCAAACAGATCTGTGTTGTGGGAGGAGATGGGTGGGAAAGTGAGGAAAAACATATAGATTTCACTTGGCGATGGGCGTTTAATGTAAACTATTCTTAAGTATGCCTAGTAAGGCTTTTGCCCATAGTGCTAAAGATGATTTCAGAGTGCCGTTTGACAGCCCATGGGGCCAAGAGCATTAGAGATCTTGCTCCTCTTAATAGTCAACTGAATATCATCTACATCAATAATAAGACCATCTCGCCACAAACTGTGAAGAGATGATAATGCACTAATTGTGTTATTTTTATTCGACACTTTAGGGCCGGACTAGAGAGTAGCAAAATAGAGCTCCCAATCCCTACCAAATATTGGTTGAGCCTGCAAGGAATTTTAGACCACACCTTGCTTAGAGTCCAGAAATAATCAGCATATCTACCCTCTAAACAGGCCAAAATATTTTCAGCACCCCAAAGACTCATAAAATAACCGTTAAGTTCTTCCACAGGTCTTTTTTTATGTAAGAACTGGTCAAATTTATGGGAATTAAATATTTTAGAAGAGACCAGATTAAATAGCTTTACCAAAGTAAGACTTCTTTAGAGCCATTGAATCAAAGGTTCAAATTCAACCAGGTTCACAAGGGTAAACAGCCTAATTGGTAACCATCTTCTATGAGTAAACTAAAATCCATCACCATCGAGGGTCTCCCGATAATGGTGTGAACTCTCTCACTCAAATATCTACAGTTAAAGGATCTTCATCCTTCAAATATAAATTAGGGTGCCAAACTACTGTTAAAAGAATTAGTCTGTGATCACTTTCTAACTGATCTATAACCTCAATTTTTTAACAGAAATCAAACTATTTGACATAAAAATATAATCTAAAGTCGATTTACCAAAAGCATTGCATCATCTATGACCTGGGGGAACATCACAAGTGGTGTTGCCATTCAGCAATACCATGTCCCGGGCAAACAGCTCTTCCCTAATATTTTTGCCACACTCTCTAGAACATCACAAGTGGTGTTGCCATTCAGCAATACCATGTCCCGGGCAAACAGATCTTCCCTAATTTTTTGGCCACACTCTCTAGAACACATTGTGGCATGACGTTCATCACCCATGGTATAATAAACAGGATTTAGGCATTTACTATTAAAATCTCCAAACAAAATAATAAATGCACCCTCCTCTGGTATTCCAGTCAATAATAAGCCAGATAACTCTTTTAAGAAATTAGACAACTCATTAGTACTAGAATTCAAATATGCATTAATTAAGAGACACAGGCCATTACAGACCCTATACTCATCCTGTCATTTCAACTTCACCATTAAAATATCCTGTCTATATGTGTTAGGTTTCTCCATCAAAATACCCATGTCTGCTCTAATCACACATACATGGTCTTCCTCTATTGCCCCTACTTGCAGGTTCATAGCAAATACTAAAACCATTCATCATTGGCATATCAATTGGCCAAGTCTCCTGCAGGCAAATTCTATAATAATTAAGAAACAAATCATAATTCGTGAGGAGATGCATAAAACCACATGTATTCCACGAGGTGAACACAAATGTAGTACTTCAGTTAATTACCTACCTCGCTGAACCATTTTCATGAAGGCTATTTAAAATATGAGACCAGTCACGCTAATAACCAAATGATTGTGTGGGATTCGCATCTCCTCATTTAACATCAGGTTTGAGGGCATATCTTGTTGTCGAGACCCAAGAAAATCACATATGTCGTAGCCCAGGCACGTAAATGCCGGGGCTTCAGCTAGAATTGCGTTTCTGACCATTTGTGAGTAAAAACCCACTTTGACAATATCAACACGTGAATTGTCAATAAACTCAACTTGTGCCACATCCGTTGTTAAAATAAGCCTTAAATTTGAAACTTCTAGCAATAATGGCAAAATATATTGGCCCTCATTACGACCCTGGCGGAAATCGAAAAACGATGGCGGAAATGCAATACAGCCATCGAATACCGCCCGTTGCGATTATGACCCGTCACCGTAAAGTACGATGCCATTAGCGACACCGTAGTGAACGCCAACGCTAACTGCACCAAGTACGCGCACGCGCGCACTGCGAAACCGTAATTACCACCATGGCGCAACGGTACGGGAATTCTGACCCTAGCGGACATGTACCTAACGCCATCAAGCATGGCGGAAAGTACCATTCCGCCATGGTGATAAGTACGGCATCGCAAACCAACCGTAAAAGGGCTTACTGAGTGCCTGTACACCACTCCCTGGCCACATTGCACAACTCCTCGTAGGTGCAATGAAGTCAAACAATGCAACCAGTGAAATGTACAAGTCACCCATGCATGCCAACGAACAAATGAATGTAGGGGCTCCAAGTGCCTTGTGAGTGGCCATCCATATTAGCCATGGCACCATTGCCGTACTGATGCAGCACAGGCATGTGAAGCTCCAAGTACAGCAACATGAACTGAAAACTGAGACAAACAAAAACAGGCCCCCCATCGCTTGACACCAGTGCAAGGCAACATACAAAGCAGTATCCTGAGTGAGACTGCACCAGCCCTGTACTCCTGCCAGTAAACAAACCAACCAGCAGCATAAGCATGTACCACACAAGTTGGCAGAGTGACTGAGCAGCCAGGCACATCTCAAGAGGGGCCAATGGGAGCAGCAGGGCACAGATGGCACGAATACAGAAGCCATTCCAATGGACATGACCTCAGTCTCCCTCCAAGAAACGCACGCAAACACAGGCACCTGTGACCAGCCATATTCTGAAAATCACATCATTCCACCAATCCACCTGGCTGACCGGCATCTGTTACACAAAAGCCAATCCCCCTCCCATGAGCATGACATCATTAAAACAGTCATAATGGCAGCCCCTATCCCTGACTTTACTGGCCTTCGTAGGCAAACGCGCCCAGTACAGTACCGCGCGACTATGCTCAGAAGGCCGAACCCAAAGCAGATCTCCTCACAATACATCGCTCCACAAATAGGAATATGCTACATTACTTGCAAAGAATAACGCTACAAGGTCAATATCATAATCAAAATTAAATGCACAACAAAATCACCCGGGCCATACAGCAATTAGGTCATGAACTCCAAATCATATCTCATAATTGTGGGCTGCATCCGCAATAAATGACCAGCTTCTTCTTGTGCGACGCCCTGTTCCTCCATGGTACACAGGGGCTACATCCACGTTCAAAAAGGCAACATGGAAGCGCCTAGAACCGCAGGGCTGTCCCATTAGGTAGGCACTAGTCCAGCTGAAAGCTCGAAATGTTGCTCCTAGCCACTAGTACTGCGTAAGGGCATGTGGGCCATTGGCGATCGTCCCATAAGATCGTAATGGTGCTCCACTGATTAACACGAAGCAGCAGGTGTCGGGAGTAAAAGCCATCTGCAGGAGTGGCATACAGATGGCAGCGGCAAAAGGGGAGGAGATACCTGTCACCCAAATGAAACGAAAAAGAATAGTATGGGCATCTGAACTCCATTTGAATTACTCACTTCAAAGATCACACTAAATCCACAGCCATATGCATGCTAGCCCACTCAAAAGGATTATTCGCACCCAATAATCACTTGCGAATCATAACTATATAAATCGAGGTGAAAACACAATTACAAACAAGTGTTTGTGTGCATGCGTCTGTTAAAACAGAATCCATTAGATGGGATTAGTAACGTGCATAGACACAAGTGTTTTAAGGCGCGTCGAGACAGGGAGGGTTCAACAAGGGCAGATAGACGATGGTCCCACTATGGCAGCCCTGCATCACATAGCGCAGAGGAAGTTGATAGAATCCAAAAAGCCATGTACATGGCAGACTCTCTATTAAATCATCTGTCCATGCATCCATACATCATTCCCTCATCCCGGTATAAAAACGCCTGATTATTTACTCACATAACATTAGAAATTTCCATTGAATCTGTGCTTAATGCAGTCTGCAAAATCCACTGTGCTGCAGGCCGGAATTCTAGTGTTGTGAAGTAACATGTATTTGGGAACGTCCTGCCTTATCCTCCACTACGCTATTGCGCATCCCATACTATTCATATCAATCATTGCATTCTCGGCATGGCCCCTGTCCCAAGGACATTAAACAATAGAACTTTCTATCTGCAGTCAGACCTGTGGGCGTCTCCTCGCCGCTAGCTGGAAACCGAAAGCGCTGTCCTTCGAATTCCTCATTTGCAACATCACGTCGAAAAGGCATCTGTGACCGCTTGAAATCACAAATCCATCCATTTAGTGCGGCAGTGTGTGAAAATGGCAACTGGCTACACTCACAAATGGGACGCCCCGCCCGTCGGTGAACCGCGGTACAGCGCTGCATGAGGGTCCACCGTTAATCGAGTGCTACATTCCACGGACCCTTCACAAGTTTGTTCCCGACTGCAAAGATAGTATGTGAAACAATGGGAGCATACCAGAATTAACATATGAAGCAATATCTCACTGCCATCGGGATGAAATACATGATTGTAATAGCAAGATGCCATGCGTCGATTTGCAGCGTTGTGTGCGGGACGTGCTCGCCCAAAGGGGATTGCAGCTTGCACAGGTGGAATGAATCACCACAGGTGGAGGCTATACAGCTTGGAAACACATAAATTGCACACCCAACCCCCTCCCACAACCACACCCACTCCAAAATGCTACCGGCAGGACTTGCGATGTT